>NC_069505.1:633485443-633572943 GCF_027579735.1 Bombina bombina | reverse complement strand
CCCCTCTCCCATTTGGTTCCACCCTTACGCTATTACACCAGGATATGCTGGGTCAGTGTTATATTTATTAACAAGCCAATTAACAAATCTTTCCCTTTTAATAAATCTTGCTACGTTAACAAACTCCCACCCTAACGAGCCTCTTCCCTTAACGAGCGTACTATTTCTTAAGGTGCTCTCCATTAATGAATGCAGTATTTTACCCAGTCCTTACATTAATGATTGCTCTTTTACCGAGTTATATATGCACCCTCTTTATTAAGGTCCTTAACGAATGCACTGTTAATGAATACCCTGGCGATAACTAATCACTAGAAACCCACCCCGATGTGGCTATATCCCTTGCCATATGCTCATTACAACACATAGACTTCCTTGACAATATTCTATTTTTTAATTTTTTGCAAGTTTTGCATTCATAATATTTTGTTCCATTTAATGAGCCATTTCCCTTAATGAATCCCTCTTAATGAGGCTCCAAACCCTAAATTATCTTGCATCCTATTTTCCCTTAACATTTTTTCTGCCCTTTTTAATTATAAATAAGCTATTATAGAGTTAATCATGGCCCCTCCCTCTGTGCCTACCAAAACTCTCCCCATTGGTTGCTGGTCATGTGGGCGGGGTCTGTATATATGTGCGGGTCACGCAAATTATTGTCCCTTTTTAAGGATTTAGGGAGGAGTGGTCAAAACTGCACACATAGCATCCTGTACAAATTACTGTTTTCCACCCACACACACAGTACACGTGCAACACAGTCACACACACACACACATGTGCTAATGACTATCCAGCACGCACACACAGTACACGTGCAACACACAGTTACACATGTGCACGCACACACACATCCTTATCAAAGCTCTGTTCTACACATACATCATTCTCTACTAATTACTTTACACACACCAGAATCCTGACCTACACACCATCCTCTCCATGTTCTAGTGTATTTATGAAGAGTGCAGAAAGCAGCCCTCCCCCATCCTCTGTACCCCAAATCTATTTATTAAACTCACCCCATTGAAACCTATCAATTGTCTTCTGTGTTTTACAGTTTGAGAATTCTGGTGTAATTCATGTGGAAAGTAAGTGTGAAAGTGGTAGACGGGGCAAAAGGAGAACGATGCATGGGAAGTAGAGTGTATACGTATAGGTGGGTTTCTATTGGGATTAAAGGGGGGAATGGAAGCTGGATGAACACACAGAACTGTGGCTGTTTAATGAGAATGTACTATTGGGTTTAGTGGTTACAAAAGAAAGGGAAGAACCAGGGCAATGACCCATCTCTTTAAACCATGTGTGTAAAATGATGACTATGGCACAAACTTAGAGGTTATAATTTTATTGTCTTTAGCCGGTCTTCAGGCTAGTCATAAAAAAATGTGTGGGGTGAAATAGAGATTCAACCTTTTACAGCAACAGATATCGTCTATAGACTTATCCATTTTACATTGTTATAACAGATATCAACTTATGATTGTAGTATTTTGCCAACGCCTGATGGTCTCTGGTTTGTCTCTCATTTCCTGTCCCCATCACTGATGTTATCTTCTAATTGATGGGCTTCCATCTAACCTCTTCTAAGATCTTCCTGGGGTCTCCTTACCCACCCCTTTACTGGTGATTCTCCTGGGGGATGGGCAGTCAAGCTCGGTCTCTGTTCAGTTTTCTACTTCTGTGCTGGCACCATATCATCGATAGGCTGTCCCTTCTCTAATTTCTTTTCAATTTCAATCATTAGTTTGACACCATCTACGACCATTTGGACCTGTTCCACCTCAGAGAAGCCCAATCTGTCAGCATTAGAGATGTCAAAAACTCCACCAACTGCAGCAGTGTCTACACCACCTGTGGGTAGAAAAGAATAGGTTAAAAGTGTGCTTAATGGTCTTGAGAAACAGACATTTACAATGCTTTGTTAGCATTGTGTGTGTTCTACTCAGTCTTTGTGTGTGTCTTCTACTCAGTCTTTGTGTGTGTCTTCTACTCAGTCTTTGTGTGTGTCTTCTACTCAGTCTTTGTGTGTGTCTTCTACTCAGTCTTTGTGTGTGTCTTCTACTCAGTCTTTGTGTGTGTGTCTTCTACTCAGTCTTTGTATCTTCTACTCAGTCTTTGTGTGTGTGTGTCTTCTGCTCAGTCTTTGTGTGTGTGTCTTCTGCTCAGTCTTTGTGTGTGTGTCTTCTACTCAGTCTTTGTGTGTGTGTCTTCTACTCAGTCTTTGTGTGTGTGTCTTCTACTCAGTCTTTGTGTGTGTGTCTTCTACTCAGTCTTTGTGTGTGTGTCTTCTACTCAGTGTTGATGATCTTACTGGGTAAGGTTAATTGTCCTATTCAAATCTTAAAGTTTTCCTCTTTCTGCCATTCATATTATTCTTAACCCTGTTTGTCCTTCTTTATCTTGTCTAGGATATGCTCCAATCTATTATGACTGACATTAAAATACCTGAGTTTCTACTATGCATCTATTTTAACATAGAATAAAGAGGGATCTTGATCAAGATTAGCTCACCTGTTCCTCTCTTCTGTAGACGAAGTCTGGTCAGGATTTCCTCGAATTTGGGGTGCTTGCTAAGGTTGGGCAGTTTGACGTGCACACCACCTCTTAGACCTGTACCAAGGTTAGATGGGCAGGTAAGGATGTAACCCAGATGCTCGTTCCAACTGAAGGGGTGACCTGCCTTCTTGAAGATCTCTTCAATCTGTGTTAAATAAATCAGAGCATTTTAGAGACCAGGAGAGCAGTTTGGAACGTGCATGTGTGTGTATGTATGTGTGTGTGTAGATAGATAGAGATATATATATATATATATATATATATATATATATATATATATATATATAGTTTTTTGGTACCGTACCTTTATCAGACCCTCACAGAAACGTTTGAAGACTTCCTTCATGTTACCACCCTGTTGCATGGAGATGACTCTCAGATGGTCCTCCTCATTAACCCACACCAAGAAGGTTTTGTTATCGTTGTGCCTAGACACCAAGGATGGACATTTAGAAATGGGAATACCTGAACACTGACTCATAATATAGGGACAATCAAAATGAAGTAGTCCATAAAATGTTTAAACAAACATGGAAATCATAATTTATCTTTTGGGATTTAGATACAACGTACAACCTTCCAAACTATTATCAAACGTGCGCTTCTCTTGGTATCCAGGTGCGAGTCTAGTAACAGTTTGCAACGTTATACATATAGTACTTAAAGGGACATGAAAGACTTTTTTTTCATTAAATGATAGAGCATACAATTTGAAACAACTTCCAAATGTACTAATATTATCTAATTCGCTTCATTTTCTTGGTATCCTTTGTTGAAGAAACAGTAATGCACTACTGGGAGCCAGTTTAAAGCCAATGACAGACACCAATCAGCAGCTTCTGAGAATACCTTGGTATACTTTTCAACAAAGGATACAAAGAGAACCAAACAAATTAGAAATACATTGGAAAGTTGTTTAAAATTGCTTGACCTGTTTGTACCATGAAAAAAAATAAAAATAATAGTGTTACATGTCCCTTTAATACACTTACCCTACTTGAGTTTGCTCTCAGGCAAAGGAGCTACATTTTAAAAAGAAATATGTCAAGTAAAGGGGATCAGATTGATAATAACAATTGTACGCTTTTATTTTTACTTCTGCGTCCCTTTAATAAAAAAATAAGCAAGTGACCTTCCTTGGTTATTTTGTCTGATTTTTCTCTGTAATTTAGATATTTTGTTTACTCCCCTGGAGAGGCTGGAGCATATACTTACACTTAAAGGGGTAGAAAGCTGTATGGCTTCATTTCAGTTGTGCCATATACTTCCATTAGCTAAAATGCACAAGCATTTGTTACATACCAGTCACTCCTGACTCTGAGAGGTCTGGTGTGAGAGTACTGGTGCACAAGCATTTGTTACATACCAGTCACTCCTGACTCTGAGAGGTCTGGTGTGAGAGTACTGGTGCACAAGCACTTGGTATATGTGTATGTCTCTGAAAACGCTAGTAACAGTTACTGGAAGCATTTTTGCTTGTGGGAGTATATTGCCCAAATGCACGCTCATTTCAATTTTGACATTTCTCTCCCTTTTAAGTGTGCTGCATCCTGACCCTGCAACAAGCTACACTGATTTCTCACAGTTGTGCACAAGCTTGTTGATTGAGCAAAAAAGACTTAAGTGGTGTATTCTTGAGCTCCTCGCTAACAACAAAACCCACTATATTTTGCTAACAGAATTCTTACAAAATATTTACTTTGCTGATCCTTTGCACTTGATGACAGATATAAAAAAGCATTAAATTCTGTTTATTTCTAGTCTGGAATATGTTGGGGAACGACATTTTATGTATATCATCAATATATCGCTCCAGTATGAAATCTGTAAGTCTAGAGTTGTATAAAGTACGCCCTATTAAACCTTTTTATCACACAACGAATGCATGTTTCCTGCATACGGGATCATTTCCTACTATGGCATGAAGTTAGACTTGTAACTTACCAGATACCACGGGCATCAGGCCAGTCACGGCCCATACCAGCTGCCAGGAGCAGAGGGGACACAGGCTTGTCAAACAGGAAGTGGTCATCAATGAGTTGCTGTTGTTCAGCTTCAGTCATGTCCTTCAGAGGGTAGTATTTACCCTTGAACTCTCCACTCAAGCTATTCAGGGCTAGAGAAAAAGGGAGAGTAAGAATCATTTAGTAATTAAAGGAATATCACCCCTACTTGAGAATAATGTGAAGATTTCCCAGGAAGAATGGTCTTTGGAGTTACCTTGAATGGACAGCTTCTCAATGGCGCGACGCTCACCACGGCTGCAGTGGGGGGGCAGGGTGTATCCCTTGATGCTACGTCCAGTCCTCACACGGGAGCTTAGGACATAGTTTGGGTCCAGATCGTCACCACCCTAGATATAAAGAACTCTTGTTATACATTCAGTTCCTGTGTCACCCTGTTGTCATGTTATTAGTCTGATCCTCACGGCTCATGACTTCCTTATTTTGTCTTCTACAATACAGGACAACATAATCAAATGCCTTTTTACCTTAAGGTTGTTGAAGTTAAGGTCGGTCTTGTGTTTGTCAGTGGGCTTGTAGCCATTGTGACGGTCTTCAATGACTGGGTCCAGAAGTTCCTTGAAGACTTCATAGCATTCCTCATCTCCTGCTACACAACCTACGGTCATGATAAAGGGGTGACCTATGGTGAGAGAGAGAGAGAGAGCACTTGTGAGTCAAAGGTTACACATATATCATATTTATCAATATCTGTTGTACATCCTACTGCAATATGACCCATATATTTATCAATATCTGTTGTGCATCCTACTGCAATATGACCCATATCATATTTATCAATATCTGTTGTACAGCCTACTGCAATATGACCCATATCATATTTATCAATATATGTTGTACATCCTACTGCAATATGACCCATATCATATTTATCAATATATGTTGTGCATCCTACTGCAATATGACCCATATCATATTTATCAATATATGTTGTGCATCCTACTGCAATATGACCCATATCATATTTATCAATATCTGTTGTGCATCCTACTGCAATATGACCCATATAATATTTATCAATATATGTTGTACATCCTACTGCAATATGACCCATATAATATTTATCAATATCTGTTGTACATCCTACTGCAATATGACCCATATCATATTTATCAATATATGTTGTACATCCTACTGCAATATGACCCATATATTTATCAATATCTGTTGTGCATCCTACTGCAATATGACCCATATCATATTTATCAATATCTGTTGTACAGCCTACTGCAATATGACCCATATCATATTTATCAATATCTGTTGTACATCCTACTGCAGTATGACCCATATCATATTTATCAATATCTGTTGTACATCCTACTGCAATATGACCCATATATTTATCAATATCTGTTGTGCATCCTACTGCAATATGACCCATATATTTATCAATATCTGTTGTACATCCTACTGCAATATGACCCATATCATATTTATCAATATCTGTTGTACATCCTACTGCAATATGACCCATATATTTATCAATATCTGTTGTGCATCCTACTGCAATATGACCCATATCATATTTATCAATATATGTTGTACATCCTACTGCAATATGACCCATATCATATTTATCAATATCTGTTGTACATCCTACTGCAATATGACCCATATATTTATCAATATCTGTTGTGCATCCTACTGCAATATGACCCATATCATATTTATCAATATCTGTTGTGCATCCTACTGCAATATGACCCATATCATATTTATCAATATCTGTTGTGCATCCTACTGCAATATGACCATATCATATTTATCAATATCTGTTGTACATCCTACTGCAATATGACCCATATAATATTTATCAATATATGTTGTACATCCTACTGCAATATGACCCATATCATATTTATCAATATCTGTTGTGCATCCTACTGCAATATGACCCATATAATATTTATCAATATATGTTGTACATCCTACTGCAATATGACCCATATAATATTTATCAATATCTGTTGTACATCCTACTGCAATATGACCCATATATTTATCAATATCTGTTGTACATCCTACTGCAATATGACCCATATCATATTTATCAATATATGTTGTGCATCCTACGGCAATATGACCCATATAATATTTATCAATATATGTTGTGCATCCTACTGCAATATGACCCATATATTTATCAATATCTGTTGTACATCCTACTGCAATATGACCCATATATTTATCAATATCTGTTGTTCATCCTACTGCAATATGACCCATATCATATTTATCAATATCTGTTGTACATCCTACTGCAATATGACCCATATATTTATCAATATCTGTTGTACATCCTACTGCAATATGACCCATATATTTATCAATATCTGTTGTACATCCTACTGCAATATGACCCATATCATATTTATCAATATCTGTTGTGCATCCTACGGCAATATGACCCATATCATATTTATTATCTGTTGTACATCCTACTGCAATATGACCCATATCATATTTATCAATATATGTTGTGCATCCTACTGCAATATGACCCATATATTTATCAATATCTGTTGTACATCCTACTGCAATATGACCCATATCATATTTATCAATATCTGTTGTACATCCTACTGCAATATGACCCATATCATATTTATCAATATCTGTTGTACATCCTACGGCAATATGACCCATATCATATTTATTATCTGTTGTACATCCTACTGCAATATGACCCATATCATATTTATCAATATATGTTGTGCATCCTACTGCAATATGACCCATATCATATTTATCAATATCTGTTGTGCATCCTACTGCAATATGACCCATATCATATTTATCAATATATGTTGTGCATCCTACTGCAATATGACCCATATATTTATCAATATCTGTTGTGCATCCTACTGCAATATGACCCATATATTTATCAATATCTGTTGTACATCCTACTGCAATATGACCCATATCATATTTATCAATATCTGTTGTGCATCCTACTGCAGTATGACCCATATCATATTTATCAATATCTGTTGTACATCCTACTGCAATATGACCCATATATTTATCAATATCTGTTGTGCATCCTACTGCAATATGACCCATATCATATTTATCAATATCTGTTGTACATCCCACTGCAATATGACCCATATCATATTTATCAATATATGTTGTGCATCCTACGGCAATATGACCCATATCATATTTATTATCTGTTGTACATCCTACTGCAGTATGACCCATATCATATTTATCAATATCTGTTGTACATCCTACTGCAATATGACCCATATCATATTTATCAATATCTGTTGTACATCCTACTGCAGTATGACCCATATCATATTTATCAATATCTGTTGTACATCCTACTGCAATATGACCCATATAATATTTATCAATATATGTTGTACATCCTACTGCAATATGACCCATATATTTATCAATATCTGTTGTGCATCCTACTGCAGTATGACCCATATCATATTTATCAATATCTGTTGTACATCCTACTGCAATATGACCCATATAATATTTATCAATATATGTTGTACATCCTACTGCAATATGACCCATATAATATTTATCAATATCTGTTGTACATCCTACTGCAATATGACCCATGTCATATTTATTATCTGTTGTACATCCTACTGCAGTATGACCCATATCATATTTATTATCTGTTCTACATCCTACTGCAGTATGACCCAGTTACTAAGGAGAGAATGACTCTTCTGATTGTACAAACAAGACTATGTCCTTAGACCAACCATAATGATAATCTTATAAAGAGTAATGCCTTTGCTTTGTTCTCTTGCTATTCCTTGTTGATTAGCATACGTAGCTAGGTTCAGGAGCAGTAATGCAGCACTGGGAGCTAGCTGTGCACATCAGATGAGCCAGTAACAAGAGGCATATATGTGCAGCCATCAATCAGCAACTAGGTCCCTGTAGTGCATTGCTGCACCTGAGCCTACCTAAGTATGCTTTGCAGCAAAGGATACCAAGAAAACAAAGCAAATTAGATAATAAAAATGAATAGGAAAGTTGTTTAACGTAGCATGTTCTGTCTGAATCATACAAATTTCATTCTGACTTTTCTGTCCCTGCTCCCATCCGTTAGCAAACCAAGAGAAGACCTCTTTTTCATGTCCCAAATGACTTACAAAGGGGGTGGGATATGAACATTTAATGTGACCTTGTGTTCTGTTTGTGGAACCTTAAAGGGACATGAAACCCAAAAATGTTCTTTTGGGAATCAGACAGAGCAGACATTTTATAAAAGTTTCCAATTTACTTCTGTGGTCAAATTTTCTTTGTTCCCATGTTATTCTGTGTTGTAGAGATACCTAGGTAGCATCTGGAGCACTATATAGCAGGAAATAGTGCTGCCATATAGTGCTCTTGTAAATGGCTAACATTCTTGTAAACGCTGCAATATAGTGCAAGGGATAACATCCTTGTAAACGCTGCCATATAGTGTTACAGACATGTGCACGTGCCCTGCTTTTCAACAAAAGAAAAACCAAAAGTAAATAAAAAATTTGTTTAAAGTTGTTGGTTCTATCTGAATCATGAAAGAGAAGTTTTGGGTTTCATGTCCCTTTAAAGGGACACTCAAGTTAAAATTTTACTTTTATGATTCAGATAGAGCAGCAATTTTAAACAACTTTCCAGTTTACTTCCATTAACAAAATGTGCACAGTCTTTTTATATTTATGCTTTTTGTGTCACCAGCTCCTACTGAGCATGTGCAAGAATTTACAGAATAAACGTCTATGCATCTGTGATTGGCTAATGGCTGTCCCATGGTATGTATATGCATCTGTGATTGGCTGATAGCTGTCACATGATACAGGTGTAGTGGAAATAGACATAACTGAAATTTGTCACACAAAAATCTACTAATGTGAAGTTCAGACTGAGTGCTATTGCATTGTTTTTTTATCATACAAATCTATTGTATTTACTGCCCCTTTAAGGTTTTTATATTTCAGCGCTTATACTGGAGACTTTAAAGGAACAGTAAAGTGAAAATTAAATTTTCATGGTTTAAAGAGAACATGCCGTTTTATGCAACTTAACAATCTATTATCACACGTGCTTCATATTCTGTGTGTCCTTTGGTGAAGAGTAAATCGAGGTAGGCTCACAGGGGCTCAGGAGTGTGCACGTCTTTAGTAGTGTTTGTAACAATGTATAACACTGCTACAAACACAGCTGCCATAGAATTCTAAAGAAACATGCACTTCTCTGAGCCTACCTAGGTATCTCTTCAACAAAAAATACTGATAGAATGAAGCAAATTGTTTACAATGACATGCTCTAGTTGAATAATGCTTAATTTTTACTTTATTGTCCCTTTAATTGCATAAAACATTATCTTGTGGCTATTAGATTGGCCATGCTGAAGAGATTACTTATTAGATAACAAACAGGGACAGCTATCTATTGACAAACGTAATCCTTACCTGGGTTGTCCACTCCAGTCTGGATCACATCATCCAGGGTGAAGCCACTTGGGGTTGATTTGTCTCTGAGCTTCTTGTAGATATCTGGGGTCAAGACCTTGGCCATATGATTGTTGTGTTTTGAGAGGTCGGGATATTCGTCATCATTTGAGAACTTCAGCTTGTAGGCGTTGTGGGTGTTTCCGAAAGGCATGGTTGAAGATCGGGCTGGACCTGTGGTGACGGTAAAGGGTGAGAGAATTGCTGCTGGTGAACTGAAAAGGCAAAATGAAAACGACTTATTCTGTAACAGTCCTGAAGGGAACAAATGTCCTTAGATTTAGGGTCACCTCACCAGTCTGAAGAGGGGGAGGGCTGTGTATATTTGAGGAATCCTAGAAATAGGCTGAGTGTAGGGTTACCAAGCAAGGCAAGTATGTGTGTAGCCATAGCAATGACATCTACTGTAGATGTATTTTAGAAGCTGTCAGCTGTTCTGTCCAGATGGTGTCAGTTTTCTGTCCTCCTGGTGGTGTCCATCATCTATACTACTAGGGAGTCCTTGAGACCTGGCAAACAGCTGTAGTGCTATAAGTCAGTACCCCTCCTTCCTGCAGCCTGGCATGTTGTCTGGTTCCCAGCACCCCCTATTCTAGAGGTTCTGGACATCAATCGTATAACCACATATGTCAGAGAAAAGCGCATATTTGTACACCAGGGGGTGACAGTCCCAGAGTTAGCCACAAGGCATATGGCAGTGCCAGTGTGCGTGCTTGGATGGCTCTGTGATACTAGGCATGTGACATGGGCCAGTGACAAGTGACAATTTGTTGAAGCAGAGGCAGCACATTCTGAGTATATATATAGAGTACACACTACTCTGTCTGCAGCCAAAACTGACAGGTGGGTGTGAGGGGGGTCAGAGGAGGGGGGAACTGAAAGAGGAGAGAAATGTAGAGGGCGGTAATAAAGGATAAGGGACAGAAGAGAGAGGAAATAACAGATGAGGAGAGAATGAGACCCCCCTGCTCTATTTCAGTCTGTCCTCCCATAAGGGGAGAGGAGGCAAGATGCAATAAAATACAGAAAGGGTTAAGTGCCCTGGGGGTTAAATCCTCTGCAAGTCTCTGGTAGGGTTAAGTGCTGTGCAGGTCTGTCTGGCAGTAAAGGAGTCAGTCTGCATGTCTCCCTGGCAAAGGGATTAATTACTCTGCAGTCATCTTTCTAACAAGTGATATGTTAAATGCTCTGCAGTTGTGCCTGACAGAAAAGGGGTTAAGTGTTCTGCAGGTCTCTGTTTGGCTGGTGAGAAGTTAAGGAGTTAACGCTGCAGTTCTATTTCTAGTAAGTGAGGGGTTAATGTGCTGCATAGGTCTGTCTAGCAGGGTAGGAGTTATATTCTACATGCGTCTGTATGGCTAGGGAGGGGTTAAATTATGTACAAATCTGTGTAAAGGAGTAAATTACTCTGCATGTATCATTCTAGCAAGCAATAGTTATGTCTGGCAGCATCGGGGTTAAGTTATCTCTTTAGTGTTGGAGGGGGTAAATGTTATGCAGATTTCTGTAGCAAGGGAGGGGTTAAGTGCAATGCAGATTTCCCTTTAGCAAGAGAAGGTTTCAAATATTAATTTGGCTGTAGAAAGGTTAAATAACCTGGAAACCTGTCTCTGATAGGGAAGGGGTTAAGTACTATGCAGGTTTCTCTCTGGCAATGAAGAGACTGAAGAGGCTAAATATTCTGCTTGTTTTCCCCTCTAGCAGTGAAGAGGTTAAGTGCTCTGCAGGCCCATATAGGACAGGGAATATAGTGTGTAATGGAAGGGTTTAGAAGTCTCACTGGTGGGAGAGGAGAGAAATGCTCTGCAGGTCTCCCAGAAAGGAAAAGGTTAAGTGTTCTGCAAGTTTCTCTCTGGCATGGGAGGGGTTAAGTGCTCTGTAGTGTTTGATCTGGCAGGGGATGGGTTAAGTGTTCTGCAGTCCATTTTTAGGCAGGGAAGGGGTTAATAGCCCATTGTTACCTGCTGTAGAGACGGAGCAAACTTCAGGGTGACCCAATGTACTCTTCCAAAATCTCCCTCTATATAGCCCCACATGGGCTCTGATTGGTCACCGCCCAGAGGTGTGAGTGATGTCACTGTGATGTCATAGCACAAGCTGCAATGATATTGGCTAAAGTGTTGCCTGCTCTAATGCCTTTATGTGGAGCAGAAGAGCTCAGTTTACTGAGTTATAATTAGAGAGGAGAGAGGAGGGTGAGAAACTCACACATTGGCCCAGATACATTAAATCTCTCACAGACCCTGCAGAGACAGCCCTTCTTGTACTCATTAAATACAGAAGAATAGATAATCAGCAGATGCACATTAAAAAGACAATGCTGATAAACTTAATCTGAATTTTAAATCAGTAGTAGATTTCACAGACAAATTTCAAAGTTAGTTCCATTCTCCTTCCCCCCTGCATCATGTCATTCATCAGCCAATCACTAAAGACATATGCGTTTATCCTGTCAATTCCTACCCAGCTTCTTGCTATTAATGAGGTACTATAGACCCAGCTTCTTGCTAATAATGAGGCACTATAGACCCAGATTCTTGCTATTAATGAGGTACTATAGACCCAGCTTCTTACTAATAATGAGGCACTATAGACCCAGCTTCTTGCTATTAATGAGGTACTATAGACCCAGCTTCTTGATATTAATGAGGCACTATAGACCCAGCTTCTTGCTAATAATGAGGTACTATAGACCCAGCTTCTTGCTAATAATGAGGCACTATAGACCCAGCATCTTGCTATTAATGAGGTACTATAGACCCAGCTTCTTGCTATTAATGAGGTACTATAGACCCAGCTTCTTGCTATTAATGAGGCACTATAGACCCAGCTTCTTGCTATTAATGAGGTACTATAGACCCAGCTTCTTGCTATTAATGAGGTACTATAGACCCAGCTTCTTGCTATTAATGAGGTACTATAGACCCAGCTTCTTGCTAATAATGAGGTACTATAGACCCAGCTTCTTGCTATTAATGAGGTACTATAGACCCAGCTTCTTGCTAATAATGAGGCACTATAGACCCAGGTTCTTGCTAATAATGAGGCACTATAGACCCAGCTTCTTGCTATTAATGAGGTACTATAGACCCATCGTCTTGCTAATAATGATGTACTATAGACCCAGCGTCTTGCTAATAATGAGGTACTATAGACCCAGCGTCTTGCTAATAATGAGGTACTATAGACCCAGCGTCTTGCTATTAATGAGGTACTAAAGACCCAGCGTCTTGCTATTATTGAGGTACTATAGACCCAGGTTCTTGCTATTAATGAGGTACTAGTAATACCTAGTAATTACAGAATAAAAGTGATTATAGAATAAAATGCAGCACAGTGTAACTTGCATTGACTGCAGTCTTGTATGCATATCTTTTCTAATGGTTTGTGAATACTAGATCTATGTGCGAACTGTGTAGAGGTAAAGGGTTAATGAATATGCTGAAAGCTGCAAGATAACTTTTGGGGAAATAAAAGTCTATAAATGTCTCACACAGCATTATGAGGGCATTGCTTGAGCAGGATGAAGATGTGCCCGGCTATGAAATACTCCGGTATTACTTGGCATTGGCTGCACCTTGCCTATACGCTGGTATTTGGTAAGAAGAGAACATAGCAGAGGCTTAAAGCCGTTCATACTTTACAACAGAGCAGTGGGAAGCAATGGCTTTATATTACTATGTCTAAAACACACTTGTAGCAGCCAATACTATAAAAGATAGTGCATGTCCTGAAACAATCGTGATACAAAGTGGTCGGGAATATATCCCTCTACCAGTAGGGTGACACAGTGGTCTGGCAGTCTGTCCTTCCTCATATTGAGTGATACAGACACAGGGACCTGGGAGTCTGCGTCCCCTTGCAGGGTGACACACAGATACAGGGACCTGGGAGTCTCCGTCCCCTTGCAGGGTGACACACAGACACAGGGACCTGTGAGATTGTCCTTCCCCTTGCAGGGTGACACACAGACACAGGGACCTGGGAGGTTGTCCCTCCCCTTGCAGGGTGACACACAGACACAGGGACCTGGGAGTCTCCGTCCCCTTGCAGGGTGACACACAGACACAGGGACCTGGGAGTTTGTCCCTCCCCTTGCAGGGTGACACACAGGGACCTGGGAGTTTGTCCTTCATCTTGCAGGGTGACACACAGACACAGGGACCTGGGAGTTTGTCCTTCCCCTTGCAGGGTGACACACAGGCACAGGGACCTAGGAGTTTGTCCCTCCCCTTGCAGGGTGACACACAGACACAGGGACCTGGGAGTTTGTCCTTCCCCTTGCAGGGTGACACACAGACACAGGGACCTGGGAATTTGTCCTTCCCCTTGCAGGGTGACACACAGACACAGGGACCTGGGAGTTTGTCCTTCCCCTTGCAGGGTGACACACAGACACAGGGACCTGGGAGTTTGTCCCTCCCCTTGCAGAGTGACACAGGGACCTGGGAGTTTGTCCTTCCCCTTGCAGGGTGACACACAGACACAGGGACCTGTGAGATTGTCCCTCCCCTTGCAGGGTGACACACAGACACAGGGACCTGGGAGTTTGTCCTTCCCCTTGCAGGGTGACACACAGACACAGGGACCTGGGAGTTTGTCCTTCACCTTGCAGGGTGACACACAGACACAGGGACCTGTGAGATTGTCCCTCCCTTGCAGGGTGACACACAGACACAGGGACCTGTGAGTTTGTCCCTCCCCTTGCAGAGTGACACACAGACATAGGGACCTGTGAGTTTGTCCCTCCCCTTGCAGAGTGACACACAGACATAGGGACCTGTGAGTTTGTCCTTCCCCTTGCAGGGTGACACACAGACACAGGGACCTGGGAGTTTGTCCTTCCCCTTGCAGGGTGACACACAGACACAGGGACCTGGGAGTTTGTCCTTCACCTTGCAGGGTGACACAGGGATCTGCGAGTTTGTCCCTCCCCTTGCAGGGTGACACACAGACACAGGGACCTGGGAGTTGGTCCCTCCCCTTGCAGGGTGATACAGGGACCTGGGAGTTGGTCCCTCCCCTTGCAGGGTGATACAGGGACCTGGGAGTTGGTCCCTCCCCTTGCAGGGTGATACAGGGACCTGGGAGTTGGTCCCTCGCCTTGCAGGGTGACACACAGACACAGGGACCTGGAAGTTTGTCCTTCCTCTTGCAGGGTGATACAGGGACCTGGGAGTTTGTCCCTCCCCTTGCAGGGTGACACACAGACACAGGGACCTGGGAGTTGGTCCCTCCCCTTGCAGGGTGACACACAGACACAGGGACCTGGGAGTTGGTCCCTCCCCTTGCAGGGTGATACAGGGACCTGGGAGTTGGTCCCTCCCCTTGCAGGGTGATACAGGGACCTGGGAGTTGGTCCCTCCCCTTGCAGGGTGATACAGGGACCTGGGAGTTTGTCCCTCCCCTTGCCGGGTGACACAGTGCCCATATCAAACCTCCGATCTGATCAGTGTAGCTATTAGCTCCGTTCAACTCCATGGCCTGTGCCAGAATGCAGCCAGTTCTATGCCCATCCTGTACCTCAGATCAGACTGGCTGAATACTGGACACCTGGCAATTCTTTTCCTTTTGTAGTTAGGACCACCAGGTTACGTCTCTAGCGTGAAATACTGTACAGCAGCTCAGGGAGTTTTTCTATTTAAAGGGACAGTCTAGTCCAAAATAAACTTTCATGATTCAGATAGAGCATGCCATTTTATACAACTTTCCAATTTACTTGTATCACCAATTTTGCTTTCTTCTCTTGGTATTCTTAGTTGAAAGCTAAACCTAGGAGGTTCATATGCTAATTTCTTAGCACTTGAAGGCTGCTTCTTATCTGAATGCATTTTGACAGTTTTTCACCACTAGAGGGCATTAGTTCATATGTCTCATATAGATAACATTATGCTCATGCACGTGGAGTAGAGACTTAGATACAAGGTAATCAGAGGTTACAAGTATATTAATATAACTGAGATAAGGAGCAGTCTGCAGAGGCTTAGATACAAGGTAATCACAGAGGTAATAAGTATATTAATATAAATGAGATAAGGAGCAGTCTGCAAAGGCTTAGATACAAGGTAATCACAGAGGTAAAAAGTATATTAATATAACAGATAAGGAGGCAGTCTGCAGAGGTTTAGATACAGGGTAATCACAGAGGTAAAAAGTGTATTAATATAACTGAGATAAGGGGCAGTCTGCAGAGGCTTAGATACAGGGTAATCACAGAGGTAAAAAGTGTATTAATATAACTGAGATAAGGAGCAGTCTGCAGAGCCTTAGATACAGGGTAATCACAGAGGTAAAACGTATATTAATATAACTGAGATAAGGGGCAATCAATCTGCAGAGCCTTAGATACAAGGTAATCACAGAGGTAAAAAGTATATTAATATAACTGAGATAAGGGGCAATCAATCTGCAGAGGCTTAGAAACAAGGTAATCACAGAGTTAAAAAGTATATTAATATAACTGAGATAAGGAGCAGTCTGCAGAGGCTGAGATACAAGGTAATCACAGAGATAAAAAGTATATTAATATAACTGAGATAAGGGGCAGTCTGCAGAGACTTAGATACAGGGTAATCACAGAGGTTAAAAGTATATTAATATAACAGATAAGGAGGCAGTCTGCAGAGGCTTAGATACAAGGTAATCACAGAGGTAAAAAGTATATTAATATAACTGAGACAAGGAGCAGTCTGCAGAGGCTTAGATACAAGGTAATCACAGAGGTAAAAAGTATATTAATATAACTGAGATAAGGGGCAGTCTGCAGAGGCTTAGATACAGGGTAATCACAGAGGTAAAAAGTATATTAATATAACTGAGATAAGGAGCAGTCTGCAGAGGCTTAGATACAGGGTAATCACAGAGGTAAAAAGTATATTAATATAACTGAGATAAGGAGCAGTCTGCAGAGGCTTAGATACAGGGCAATCACAGAGGTAAAAAGTATATTAATATAACTGAGATAAGGGGCAGTCTGCAGAGGCTTAGATACAGGGTAATCACAGAGGTAAAAAGTATATTAATATAACTGAGATAAGGAGCAGTCTGCAGAGGCTTAGATACAGGGTAATCACAGAGGTAAAACTTATATTAATATAACTGAGATAAGGGGCAGTCTGCAGAGGCTTAGATACAAGGTAATCACAGAGATAAAAAGTATATTAATATAACTGAGATAAGGAGCAGTCTGCAGAGGCTTAGATACAAGGTAATCACAGAGGTAAAAAGTATATTATTATAACTGTGTTGATTATGCACAACTAGAGAATGGGTAATAAAGGGATTATCTATCTTTTTAAACAATAAAATTCTGGTGTAGACCGTCCCTTTAGGAGCAAATCTAGTACTTAAGAAGAGTTGTAATTTAAATTAGTAAATGATGTGACACAAAATGTAGTTAATCCAACAGCGGCTAATTCATTTAGTATCAAGGAGAACCGTCTAATGTGTACAGGAGACATAAAACACCTTCTCAATGCAGGACTTTCCTGAAGCCTTCTCAATACATCAGTGATCAAGCGCTCCGCACAATTTGTGTTAGTTGCAGGAGCCAATCAGGGCTTGTTACTGGAATAGACCAATCTTGTCACTGTCATTTTGTTACCAAAACTTGCATTGTTTTACAGTATCCTATCTTACCACCCCATGTATGTAGCAGGGTGAGTCTTGTAAAGTCTGCAAATCAAGTACTTGAAAAAGCAAAGGGGGGGAGGGAGTAAATAATGATAGTATTTTGCAAAGTTCCTTTACTACAAATTATACATTTTTTTATTTTGTGTTATTTATTTTATCTGTTTTATTGTTTCAATGAGAAAGTGTACAAGATAATACTTTACATACAATTTGAGTCAACATACATGTACCATTAAGTGTACAATTTGCAATAAAACATTATAACGTAATCACACTAAACTCAGTGTGTTACATGACCATGTGTTCTAACCTAAATAATAAATACAGTGTCACAGCCTCTGATTTCTATCCGGCAGTATCGTCAAGCTGAAGTAGGGTATCGTATATGGACAAGGAGATGTATTTCCACGGGCTGTCCTCCTCTCAGGCAAGGAACAACAAAAGCGCCCTAATAATATAGATTGGACATATGCTCAGGTCTATATGGGGGGTTGGTTAAACTTATTCCTCAAAAAGTTTTCCCAAGTTTCTCTCATTTGTATATATATATCTAAACAATTATATAAAACTATTCTTCCATAAGTATCATATGGTTATACTCTTGTATCCATTGAGCGATAGTTGGAGTGACCTTGCTCTTCCAGTTTCTGGCAATAAGGATTTTTTGGCTATATTATGGCGTTTAGTTTGTGTAGTGGAAAACTTATTTGGGGTTTTGTTAAATAACCATAGGGGTATAGGAAAAGCCAATAACTTGGATGTCTAACGAAATCGCATTCCATATCAGAACAATTTCAGGGTGTAACCACCAAATCTGAGACATATGACCTACTGGGCCATTGCATCTCCAGCATCACTCACATGGGAGTCTATAAAGTTTCCTGCAACGGGATGGAGTCAAGTACCATCTGTGGAGAATCTTTACGTTTAGTTCCAGGTATTTACTGGAAATAGAAGATTGCAATGAAAGTCTAGATGCATCGATATGTGAAATGTTTATATTTAATTCCTCATTCCACCTATCTACGTAGTATGGTCCAAGTTGTTTCCGTAGTGAGTAAAGCAGGGATAGGGTATGTCTCGTAGGAGAGAATTTACGGCATAAGGCTTCAAAAGCTGTTAGTGGTCTCAAGAAATGTCTTTTCTGTGGGTGAGATGTTAGATATGTGTAACATTGGTGGTATAACAGCCAGTTCTGAAAAACCACAAAGCCACTGTCAACTAGGTCATTTTTATTTTGTAATGTGTTTTTAATCCCCAAGTGAGATACCAGTAGTGTCCTCTTGAGGATCTTATCTAATTGGGATGTTTAGGCCGGGTACAAATTCTTCATAAAAGAGGTTAACGGTGAGTATCTTGAAGATATATTAGGGTAGGGTAACTAGGATTCTCTCCCAATTGAAATATGTTTCCTTTATTATATGTTTAATGTTCATTGTTTGTGTAGCCCTCTCTGTGGGGGTCCAGCATTGTGCAC
Organism: Bombina bombina; assembly: GCF_027579735.1. NCBI lineage: Eukaryota > Metazoa > Chordata > Amphibia > Anura > Bombinatoridae > Bombina > Bombina bombina. The sequence continues at coordinate 633,553,771 of NC_069505.1, read as the reverse complement.
CTGGGTGTATAACTCTTGTGATGCTCTAATTGTACTCAGATATTGGTGTCGTCATTCCTGAACCAGTTCACTATTCTCTGTAAAAATATTGCTTTCCTATCGGTGACGAGATCTGGAACTCCAAGTCCCTCATTATTTAATGTCACATTATTTGTCTAGTGATCCTGGCATGGCGTTTAACTTCAAATCTTTTATTTTGTAAGGATGTTCGCTAATTATTCGCTAGTGGGATCGGTAGCGTCTTCTGTAGAGGATAGAGAATTTTCGGAAGTATGCTCATTTTAAAAGCATTAATCCTTCCCATCCAAGAAATTGGTTTTCGTTTCCAGGATGATGAGGTGTTTATGATATTATATATTTATTTTATTAATGTGTTATTTGTTTATTTTGTTTTTACAATCTCAAACCGTTTCATGTCCCATTAAAGGGACATAAAGTGCCAAACTAAAAGCTGTCTTATATACGCACATTGTTATATACATTATCCAGCAACTTGCATATAACAGTGTGTGTATATATTATCCAGCAACTTGTATATAACAGTGTGTGTATATATTATCCAGCAACTTGTATATAACAATGTGTGTATATATTATCCAGCAACTTGTATATAACAGTGTGTATATATTATCCAGCAACTTGTATATAACAGTGTGTGTATATATTTTCCAGCAACTTGTATATAACAGTGTGTGTATATATTATCCAGCAACTTGTATATAACAGTGTGTATATATTATCCAGCAACTTGTATATAACAGTGTGTATATATTATCCAGCAACTTGTATATAACAGTGTGTATATATTATCCAGCAACTTGTATATAACAGTGTGTATATATTATCCAGCAACTTGTATATAACAGTGTGTGTATATATTATCCAGCAACTTGTATATAACAGTGTGTGTATATATTATCCAGCAACTTGTATATAACAGTGTGTATATATTATCCAGCAACTTGTATATAACAGTGTGTGTATATATTATCTAGCAACTTGTATATATTATCCAGCAACTTGTATATAACAGTGTGTGTAAACATTATCCAGCAACTTGTATATAACAATGTGTGTATATATTATCCAGCAACTTGTATATAACAGTGTGTGTAAACATTATCCAGCAACTTGTATATAACAATGTGTGTAAACATTATCCAGCAACTTGTATATAACAAAGTGTGTATATATTATCCAGCAACTTGTATATAACAGTGTGTGTATATATTATCCAGCAACTTGTATATAACAGTGTGTGTATATATTATCCAGCAACTTGTATATAACAGTGTGTGTATATATTATCCAGCAACTTGTATATAACAGTGTGTATATATTATCCAGCAACTTGTATATAACAGTGTGTATATATTATCTAGCAACTTGTATATATTATCCAGCAACTTGTATATAACAGTGTGTAAACATTATCCAGCAACTTGTATATAACAGTGTGTATATATTATCTAGCAACTTGTATATAAAAGTGTGTGTATATATTATCCAGCAACTTGTATATAACAGTGTGTATATATTATCCAGCAACTTGTATATAACAATGTGTGTATAAATTATCCAGCAACTTGTATATAACAGTGTGTATATATTATCCAGCAACTTGTATATAACAATGTGTGTATATATTATCCAGCAACTTGTATATAACAGTGTGTATATATTATCCAGCAACTTGTATATAACAATGTGTGTATATATTATCCAGCAACTTGTATATAACAATGTGTGTATATATTATCCAGCAACTTGTATATAACAATGTGTGTATATATTATCCTGCAACTTGTATATAACAGTGTGTGTATATATTATCCTGCAACTTGTATATAACAATGTGTGTATATATTATCCAGCAACTTGTATATAACAATGTGTGTATATATTATCCAGCAACTTGTATATAACAATGTGTGTATATATTATCCAGCAACTTGTATATAACAATGTGTGTATATATTATTCAGCAACTTGTATATAACAATGTGTGTATATATTATTCAGCAACTTGTATATAACAATGTGTGTATATATTATCCAGTAACTTGTATATAACAATGTGTGTATATATTATGCAGCAACTTGTATATAACAATGTGTATATATTATCCAGCAACTTGTATATAACAGTGTGTGCATATATTATCCAGCAACTTGTATATAACAGTGTGTGTATATATTATCCAGCAACTTGTATATAACAGTGTGTATATATTATCCAGCAACTTGTATATAACAGTGTGTGTATATATTATCCAGCAACTTGTATATAACAGTGTGTATATATTATCCAGCAACTTGTATATAACAATGTGTGTATATATTATCCAGCAACTTATATATAACAGTGTGTATATATAATCCAGCAACTTGTATATAACAATGTGTGTATATATTATCCAGCAACTTGTATATAACAGTGTGTATATATATTATCCAGCAACTTGTATATAACAATGTGTGTATATATTATCCAGCAACTTGTATATAACAGTGTGTATATATATTATCCAGCAACTTGTATATAACAGTGTGTATATATTATCCAGCAACTTGTATATAACAATGTGTGTATATATTATCCAGCAACTTGTATATAAAAGTGTGTATATATTATCCAGCAACTTGTATATAACAGTGTGTGTATATATTATCCAGCAACTTGTATATAACAATGTGTGTATATATTATTCAGCAACTTGTATATAACAATGTGTGTATATATTATTCAGCAACTTGTATATAACAATGTGTGTATATATTATCCAGTAACTTGTATATAACAATGTGTGTATATATTATCCAGCAACTTGTATATAACAATGTGTGTATATATTATGCAGCAACTTGTATATAACAATGTGTATATATTATCCAGCAACTTGTATATAACAGTGTGTGTATATATTATCCAGCAACTTGTATATAACAGTGTGTATATATTATCCAGCAACTTGTATATAACAGTGTGTGTATATATTATCCAGCAACTTGTATATAACAGTGTGTGTATATATTATCCAGCAACTTGTATATAACAGTGTGTATATATTATCCAGCAACTTGTATATAACAATGTGTGTATATATTATCCAGCAACTTATATATAACAGTGTGTATATATAATCCAGCAACTTGTATATAACAATGTGTGTATATATTATCCAGCAACTTGTATATAACAGTGTGTATATATATTATCCAGCAACTTGTATATAACAATGTGTGTATATATTATCCAGCAACTTGTATATAACAGTGTGTATATATATTATCCAGCAACTTGTATATAACAGTGTGTGTATATATTATTCAGCAACTTGTATATAACAATGTGTTTATATATTATCCAGCAACTTGTTTATAACAGTGTGTATATATTATCCAGCAACTTGTATATAACAGTGTGTGTATATATTATCCAGCAACTTGTATATAACAATGTGTGTATATATTATCCAGCAACTTGTATATAACAATGTGTGTATATATTATCCAGCAACTTGTATATAACAATGTGTGTATATATTATCCAGCAACTTGTATATAACAATGTGTGTATATATTATTCAGCAACTTGTATATAACAATGTGTGTATATATTATCCAGTATCTTGTATATAACAGTGTGTATATATTATCCAGCAACTTGTATATAACAGTGTGTATATATTATCCAGCAACTTGTATATAACAGTGTGTGTATATATTATCCAGCAACTTGTATATAACAGTGTGTGTATATATTATCCAGCAACTTGTATATAACAGTGTGTGTATATATTATCCAGCAACTTGTATATAACAGTGTGTGTATATATTATCCAGCAACTTGTATATAACAGTGTGTGTATATATTATCCAGCAACTTGTATATAACAGTGTGTGTATATATTATCCAGCAACTTGTATATAACAATGTGTATATATATTATCCAGTAACTTGTATATAACAATGTGTGTATATATTATCCAGCAACTTGTATATAACAATGTGTGTATATATTATCCAGCAACTTGTATATAACAATGTGTGTATATATTATCCAGCAACTTGTATATAACAATGTGTATATATTATCCAGCAACTTGTATATAACAATGTGTGTATATATTATTCAGCAATTAATTTGTGTGCAATGAATAGTCACTGTATAACTACAAACTTGTATATAACAGTGTGTGTATATATTATCCAGCAACTTGTATATAACAGTGTGTGTATATATTATCCAGCAACTTGTATATAACAATGTGTGTATATATTATCCAGCAACTTGTATATAACAATGTGTGTATATATTATCCAGCAACTTGTATATAACAATGTGTGTATATATTATCCAGCAACTTGTATATAACAATGTGTGTATATATTATCCAGCAACTTGTATATAACAATGTGTGTATATATTATTCAGCAACTTGTATATAACAATGTGTGTATATATTATCCAGCAATTAATTTGTGTGCAATTAATAGTCACTGTATAACTACAAACTTGTATATAACAGTGTGTGTATATATTATCCAGCAACTTGTATATAACAATGTGTGTATATATTATCCAGCAACTTGTATATAACAATGTGTGTATATATTATCCAGCAACTTGTATAAAGCAATGTGTATATATTATCCAGCAACTTGTATATGACAATGTGTGTATATATTATCCAGCAACTTGTATATAACAATGTGTGTATATATTATCCAGCAACTTGTATATAACAATGTGTGTATATATTATCCAGCAACTTGTATATAACAATGTGTGTATATATTATCCAGCAACTTGTATATTATATTATCCAGCAACTTGTATATAACAGTGTGTGTATATATTATCCAGCAACCTGTATATAACAAGGTGTGTATATATTATCCAGCAACTTGTATATAACAATGTGTGTATATATTATCCAGCAACTTGTATATTATATTATCCAGCAACTTGTATATAACAATGTGTGTATATATTATCCAGCAACTTGTATATAACAATGTGTGTATATATTATTCAGCAACTTGTATATAACAATGTGTGTATATATTATCCAGTATCTTGTATATAACAGTGTGTATATATTATCCAGCAACTTGTATATAACAGTGTGTGTATATATTATCCAGCAACTTGTATATAACAAGGTGTGTATATATTATCCAGCAACTTATATATAACAGTGTGTATATATTATCCAGCAACTTGTATATAACAGTGTGTATATATTATCCAGCAACTTGTATATAACAGTGTGTGTATATATTATCCAGCAACTTATATATAACAGTGTGTATATATTATCCATCAACTTGTATATAACAGTGTGTGTATATATTATCCAGCAACTTGTATATAACAGTGTGTGTATATATTATCCAGCAACTTGTATATAACAGTGTGTGTATATATTATCCAGCAACTTGTATATAACAATGTGTGTATATATTAACCAGCAATTCATTTGTGTGCAATTAATAGTCACTGTATAACTACAAACTTGTATATAACAGTGTGTGTATATATTATCCAGCAACTTGTATATAACAGTGTGTGTATATATTATCCAGCAACTTGTATATAACAGTGTGTGTATATATTATCCAGCAACTTGTATATAACAGTGTGTGTATATATTATCCAGCAACTTGTATATAACAATGTGTGTATATATTATCCAGCAACTTGTATATAACAGTGTGTATATATTATCCAGCAACTTGTATATAACAATGTGTGTATATATTATCCAGCAACTTGTATATAACAATGTGTGTATATATTATCCAGCAACTTGTATATAACAATGTGTGTATATATTATCCAGCAACTTGTATATAACAATGTGTGTATATATTATTCAGCAACTTGTATATAACAATGTGTGTATATATTATCCAGCAATTAATTTGTGTGCAATTAATAGTCACTGTATAACTACAAACTTGTATATAACAGTGTGTGTATATATTATCCAGCAACTTGTATATAACAATGTGTGTATATATTATCCAGCAACTTGTATATAACAATGTGTGTATATATTATCCAGCAACTTGTATAAAGCAATGTGTATATATTATCCAGCAACTTGTATATGACAATGTGTGTATATATTATCCAGCAACTTGTATATAACAATGTGTGTATATATTATCCAGCAACTTGTATATAACAATGTGTGTATATATTATCCAGCAACTTGTATATTATATTATCCAGCAACTTGTATATAACAATGTGTGTATATATTATCCAGCAACTTGTATATAACAGTGTGTGTATATATTATCCAGCAACCTGTATATAACAAGGTGTGTATATATTATCCAGCAACTTGTATATAACAATGTGTGTATATATTATCCAGCAACTTGTATATTATATTATCCAGCAACTTGTATATAACAATGTGTGTATATATTATCCAGCAACTTGTATATAACAATGTGTGTATATATTATTCAGCAACTTGTATATAACAATGTGTGTATATATTATCCAGTATCTTGTATATAACAGTGTGTATATATTATCCAGCAACTTGTATATAACAGTGTGTGTATATATTATCCAGCAACTTGTATATAACAAGGTGTGTATATATTATCCAGCAACTTATATATAACAGTGTGTATATATTATCCATCAACTTGTATATAACAGTGTGTGTATATATTATCCAGCAACTTGTATATAACAGTGTGTGTATATATTATCCAGCAACTTGTATATAACAGTGTGTGTATATATTATCCAGCAACTTGTATATAACAATGTGTGTATATATTAACCAGCAATTCATTTGTGTGCAATTAATAGTCACTGTATAACTACAAACTTGTATATAACAGTGTGTGTATATATTATCCAGCAACTTGTATATAAAAGTGTGTGTATATATTATCCAGCAACTTGTATATAACAGTGTGTGTATATATTATCCAGCAACTTGTATATAACAGTGTGTATATATTATCCAGCAATTCATTTGTGTGCAATTAATAGTCACTGTATAACTACAAACTTGTATATAACAGTGTGTGTATATATTATCCAGCAACTTGTATATAACAATGTGTGTATATATTATCCAGCAACTTGTATATAACAATGTGTGTATATATTATCCAGCAACTTGTATATAACAATGTGTGTATATATTAACCAGCAACTTGTATAAAGCAATGTGTATATATTATCCAGCAACTTGTATATGACAATGTGTGTATATATTATCCAGCAACTTGTATATAACAGTGTGTATATATTATCCAGCAATTCATTTGTGTGCAATTAATAGTCACTGTATAACTACAAACTTGTATATACGCTTGCCAGTTGCACAAGTGACAAATGGGGAATATTTTTGCATTTAGTGACTGTCACATGGCTACTAACAGCTGAATTACAGTCTTGTAGCCGTTAGTGTTAACTCGTTAGATGCCGGACAGCTGCAGAGCATTAGACATCCTGACACACAGGTGCAGCACCACACTACATATTGGTACAGGCGTTGTCACTGTGTCCTTCTGTGTTTAAACACTGTGATAAATAGGAGTCATATGGCACTGGAATTGCTACTGGATAGTGTGTGACCCTAGTGCTGTAACACATGACTAGTATTAATAAACTGTATAAGTTTATCTGCATAACAAGCTCCGCCCACAGGGTCACTGACCTTCATTCAGCCCTTGCCAGGACCCCTGTGTAATAATGTCACCCCCAGCGTCACATAGTGACTCCTTATCCTGACAGCTGGGGAAAATGCCAATATCTGTCTGACTATATGTATCTATCAGACTATATCTATCTATCTATCTATCTATCTATATATCTATCTGACTATATCTATCTTACTATATCTATCAGACTATATCTATCTATCTATCTATCTTACTATATCTATCAGACTATATCTATCTATCTAACTATATCTATCTTACTATATCTATCAGACTATATCTATCTATCTATCTATCTATCTATATATCTATCTGACTATATCTATCTTACTATATCTATCAGACTATATCTATCTATCTATCTAACTATATCTATCTTACTATATCTCTCAGACTATATCTATCTATCTGACTATATCTATCTTACTATATCTATCAGACTATATCTATCTATCTATCTATCTATCTTACTATATCTATCAGACTATATCTATATATCTATCTATCTGACTATATCTATCTTACTATATCTATCAGACTATATCTATCTAACTATATCTATCTGACTATATCTATCTGTCTGACTATATATATCTATCAGACTATATCTATCTATCTATCTATCTGACTATATCTATCTATCTGACTATATCTATCTATATATCTATCAGACTATATCTATCTTACTATATCTATCAGACTATATCTATCTATCTATCTATCTATCTATCTATCTATCTTACTATATCTATCAGACTATATCTATCTATCTAACTATATCTATCTTACTATATCTATCAGACTATATCTATCTATCTATCTATATATCTATCTGACTATATCTATCTTACTATATCTATCAGACTATATCTATCTATCTATCTATCTTACTATATCTATCAGACTATATCTATCTATCTAACTATATCTATCTTACTATATCTATCAGACTATATCTATCTATCTATCTATATATCTATCTGACTATATCTATCTTACTATATCTATCAGACTATATCTATCTATCTATCTAACTATATCTATCTTACTATATCTCTGACTATATCTATCTATCTGACTATATCTATCTTACTATATCTATCAGACTATATCTATCTATCTATCTATCTTACTATATCTATCAGACTATATCTATATATCTATCTATCTATCTATCTATCTGACTATATCTATCTTACTATATCTATCAGACTATATCTATCTAACTATATCTATCTGACTATATCTATCAGACTATATCTATCTATCTATCTATCTTACTATATCTATCAGACTATATCTATCTATCTAACTATATCTATCTGACTATATCTATCAGACTATATCTATCTATCTAACTATATCTATCTGACTATATCTATCAGACTATATCTATCTATCTATCTTACTATATCTATCTTACTATATCTATCTTACTATATCTATCAGACTATATCTATCTATCTGACTCTATCGTTTTCTCTCTTTATATCTATCTATCTGACTATATCTATGTATCTCTCAGACTATATCTATCTATCTGACTATATCTATCTTACTATATCTATCTGACTCTATCGTTTTCTCTCTTTATATCTATCTATCTGACTCTATCTATCTGACTATATCTATCTGACTCTGTCTATCTATCTGACTATATCTATGTATCTATCTATCTGACTATATCTATCTCTATCTATCTGACTGTATCTATGTATCTATCAGACTATATCTATCTATCTGACTATCGATCTCTCTCTTTATATCTATCTATCTGACTATATCTATGTATCTATCTATCGGACTATAGCTATCTATCTATCTATCTATCTATCTATCTGACTCTGACTATATCTATCTATCTGACTATATCTATGTATCTATCTGACTATATCTATCTATCTGACTATCTATCTATCTGACTATATCTATGTATCTATCTATCTATCTGACCATATCTATGTATCTATCTGACTATATCTATCTGACTCTGTCTATCTGACTCTGTCTATCTGACTATATCTATCTATTTGACTATATCTATGTATCTATCTATCTGACTATATCTATCTGACTGACTATATCTATCTAGCTATCGATCTATCTATCAGACTAAATCTATCTGACTATATCTATATATCTGACTATATCTATCTATATATCTATCTGACTATATCTATCTATATCTATCTGACTCTATCTGACTATATCTATCTGACTATATCTATCTGACTATATCTATCTATCTGACTCTATCTATCTATCTGACTCTATCTATCTCTATGACTATATCTATCTTTCTATATCTATCTGACTATATCTATCTGTCTGACTATATCTGTCTGTCTTACTATATCTATCTATCTGACTATATCTATCTATATCTATCTGACTATATAGATATCTCTCTGACTATATCTATCTAGATAGATATAGTCAGATAGATAGATAGATATAGTCAGATAGATATAGTCTATCTATCTGACTATATCTATCTATCTGACTATATCTATCTTTCTATATCTATCTGACTATATCTATCTATCTATCTATCTGACCATATCTATCTGCCTATATCTATCTATCTGCCTATCTATCTATCTATCTATCTATCTGTCTGACTATATCTATCTGTCTGTCTTACTATATCTATCTGACTATATCTATCTTTCTATATCTATCTGACTATATCTATCTATCTATCTATCTGACCATATCTATCTGCCTCTATCTATCTATCTATCTATCTATCTATCTATCTATCTGTCTGACTATATCTATCTGTCTGTCTTACTATATCTATCTGACTATATCTATCTATCTGACTATATCTATCTATCTATTTATCTGTCTCACTATATCTATCTGACTCTATCTATCTCTCTCTGACTATATCTATCTCTCTGACTATATCTATCTATCTTACTATATCTATCTGTCTATCTAGCTATCTGTCTGCCTATATCTATCTATCTCTCTGACTATATCTATCTCTATCTATCTGACTATATCTATGTATCTATTAAACTATAGCTATCTATCTGACTATATCTATGTATCTATCCTATCTGACTATATCTATCTGACTATGTCTATCTATCTGACTATATCTATGTATCTATCTATCTGACTATATCTATCTATCTCTATCTATCTGACTATATCTATGTATCTATCAGACTATATCTATCTATCTATCTATCTATCTATCTGACTATATCTATCTGACTCTGTCTATCTGACTATATCTATCTATCTATATCTATGTATGTATCTATCTGACTATATCTATCTAGCTATCTATATATCTATCTGACTATATCTATCTATCTATCTATCAATATCTATCTGACTCTATCTCTCTCTCTCTCACTCACTATATCTATCTATCTGACTATATCTATATATCTATCTGACTATATCTATCTATCTATCTGACTCTTTCTATCTGACTATATCTATCTATCTGACTGTATCTATCTATCTATCTATCTGACTATATCTATCGATCTAGCTATCTATATATCTATCTGACTATATCTATCTGACTATATATATCTGACTATATCTATTTATCTGACTATATCTATCTATATATCTATCTGACTATATCTATCTATCTGACTATATCTATCTATATATCTATCTGACTATATCTATCTATCTGACTATATCTATCTATATATCTATCTGACTATATCTATGTAGCTATCTATCTGACTATATCTATCTGACTCTATCTGACTGTATCTATCTATCTATCTATCTGACTATATCTATCTGACTATATCTATCTATCTGACTATATCTATGTATCTGTCTATCTGACTATATCTATCTATCTATATCTATGTATGTATCTATCTGACTATATTTATCTAGCTATCTATATATCTATCTGACTATATCTATCTGACTATATCTATCTAGCTATCTATATATCTATCTGACTATATCTATCTGACTATATCTATCTATCTATCAATATCTATCTGACTATATCTATCTGACTATATCTATTTATCTGACTATATCTATCTATATATCTATCTATCTATATATCTATCTGACTATATCTATCTGACTATATCTATATATCTATCTGACTATATCTATCTATCTGACTATATCTATCTATATATCTATCTGACTATATCTATGTATCTATCTATCTGACTATATCTATTTGACTCTTTCTATCTGACTGTATCTATCTATCTATCTGACTATATCTATCTATCTGACTATATCTATCTATCTGACTATATCTATCTGACTATATATATCTATCTGACTATATATATCTATCGGACTATATATATATATCTATCTGACTATATCTATCTATCTGACTGTATCTATCTATCTATTTATCTATCTGACTATATCTATCGATCTAGCTATCTATATATCTATCTGACTATATCTATCTATCTGACTATATCTATCTATCTGACTATATCTATCTATCTATCGGACTATAGCTATCTATCTGTCTATCTATCTATCTGACTCTATCTATCTGACTATATATATCTATCGGACTATATATATCTATCTATCTGACTATATCTATCTATCTATCGGACTATAGCTATCTATCTGTCTATCTATCTATCTGACTCTATCTATCTGACTATATATATCTATCGGACTATATATATCTATCTATCTGACTATATCTATCTATCTGACTATATCTATCTATCTGACTATATCTATCTGACTATATCTATCTGACTATATCTATCTGACTATATATATATATCTATCTATCTGACTATATCTATCTGACTATATATATATCTATCTGACTCTATCTATCTGACTATATCTATCTGACTATATCTATGTATCTATCTGACTCTATCTGACTATATCTATCTATCTGACTGTATCTATCTATCTATCTATCTGACTATATCTATCTATCGGACTATAGCTATCTATCTGTCTATCTATCTATCTGACTCTATCTATCTGACTATATCTATCTATCTATCTGACTATATTTATATATATATATCTATCGGACTATGTCTATCTATCTATCTATCTATCTGACTATGTCTATCTATCTATCTATCTATCTATCTGACTATTGATCTCTCTCTTTATATCTATCTGACTATATCTATGTATTTATCGGACTATAGCTATATATCTATCTATCTGACTATATCTATGTATCTATCTATCGGACTATAGCTATCTATCTATCTATCTGACTCTATCTATCTGACTCTATCTATCTATCTGACTATATTTATATATCTATCTATCGGACTATATCTATCTATCTGATTATATCTATCTGACTATATCTATCTGACTATATATATCTATCTGACTATATATATCTATCGGACTATATATATCTATCTGACTATATCTATCTATCTGACTATCTATATCTATCTGACTATATATATCTATCTGACTATATATATCTATCTGACTATATATATCTATCTGACTATATATATATATATCTGACTATATATATCTATCTATCTGACTATATCTATCTATATCTATCTGACTATATCTATCTATCTGACTATATCTATCTATCTATCTGACTATATCTATCTATCTGACTATATCTATCTATATATCTATCTATATATCTATCTGACTATATCTATATCTGACTCTATGTATCTATCTGACTATATCTATGTATCTGACTATATCTATGTATCTATCTATCTATCGGACTATAGCTATCTATCACTCTATCTATCTGACTCTATCTATCTGACTCTATCTATCTCTCTATCTGACTATATTTATATATCTATCGGACTATATCTATCTATCTGACTATATCTATCTGACTATATCTATCTATCGGACTATATCTATCTATCTGACTATATCTATCTGACTATGTCTATCTATCTGACTATATTTATATATCTATCTATCTGACCATATCTATGTATCTATCTGACTATATCTATCTGACTATATCTATCTGACTATATCTATCTGACTATATCTATCTATCTGACTATATCTATGTATCTATCTATCTGAATATATCTATCTGACTATATCTATCTAGCTATCGATCTATCTATCAGACTAAATCTATCTGACTATATCTATATATCTGACTATATCTATCTATATATCTATCTGACTATATCTATCTATATCTATCTGACTATATCTATCGGACTATATCTATCTATCTGACTATATCTATCTATCTATCTGACTATATCTATCTATATATCTATCTGACTATATCTATCTATATATCTATCTGACTATATCTATATCTGACTCTATGTATCTATCTGACTATATCTATGTATCTATCTATCTATCGGACTATAGCTATCTATCACTCTATCTATCTGACTCTATCTATCTGACTCTATCTATCTCTCTATCTGACTATATTTATATATCTATCGGACTATATCTATCTATCTGACTATATCTATCTATCTGACTATATCTATCTATCTGACTATGTCTATCTATCTGACTATATTTATATATCTATCTATCTGACTATATCTATCTATATCTATCTGACTATATCTATCTGACTATATCTATCTATCTGACTATATCTATCTATCTATCTGACTATATCTATCTATCTGACTATATCTATCTATATATCTATCTATATATCTATCTGACTATATCTATATCTGACTCTATGTATCTATCTGACTATATCTATGTATCTGACTATATCTATGTATCTATCTATCTATCGGACTATAGCTATCTATCACTCTATCTATCTGACTCTATCTATCTGACTCTATCTATCTCTCTATCTGACTATATTTATATATCTATCGGACTATATCTATCTATCTGACTATATCTATCTGACTATATCTATCTATCGGACTATATCTATCTATCTGACTATATCTATCTGACTATGTCTATCTGACTATATTTATATATCTATCTATCTGACCATATCTATGTATCTATCTGACTATATCTATCTGACTATATCTATCTGACTATATCTATCTGACTATATCTATCTATCTGACTATATCTATGTATCTATCTATCTGAATATATCTATCTGACTATATCTATCTAGCTATCGATCTATCTATCAGACTAAATCTATCTGACTATATCTATATATCTGACTATATCTATCTATATATCTATCTGACTATATCTATCTATATCTATCTGACTATATCTATCGGACTATATCTATCTATCTGACTATATCTATCTATCTATCTGACTATATCTATCTATATATCTATCTGACTATATCTATCTATATATCTATCTGACTATATCTATATCTGACTCTATGTATCTATCTGACTATATCTATGTATCTATCTATCTATCGGACTATAGCTATCTATCACTCTATCTATCTGACTCTATCTATCTGACTCTATCTATCTCTCTATCTGACTATATTTATATATCTATCGGACTATATCTATCTATCTGACTATATCTATCTATCTGACTATATCTATCTATCTGACTATGTCTATCTATCTGACTATATCTATCTGACTATATCTATCTGACTATATCTATCTGACTATGTCTATCTATCTGACTATATTTATATATCTATCTATCTGACTGTTACAGAAGCATTAGTTATTTTGTTGTGAAGAAACTTATTTCCCAGCAGCAATGCCTGAACCAGCCAAGCCAGCGCCTAAGAAGGGCTCCAAGAAAACTGTAACAAGTATCATTTCATAAAGGGTTAACTCTGTTCAGTTTTGAGAAAACTATTTTCTGAGCCAGGTTTCCTAGCATATTGTGTACTGTAATTAAGTTTGTGATAAGCATTCACTGCTAGGTGATAAGAAGGACTCAATTGTTTTCTTGTGTGTACTTGTTATCTGCGGTGGCCTGTCCAAGGGCTTTGTCTAAATGTGTGATGGGGGATTTTATGCTTCCCCCCCTGGGAGTGCCCTGTGTGCATGTAACCTAAATAAAAAGCAGGCTGGGCATCCCAGTCCTCAGTTCTTGGTTGTCCCTCAATCGCAGCGTTGACTCGTTTTTGTGGGCAGAAGGGTATCCTAGCTGTACTACAGCTAAGGGGGATTATTCTACATTTGCGAGACTCATATAGAATACTATGGAAAGCAGTTTCTCCCCTCTTCAGCAATAGGAATCCAGGCTACTAAGCGGTCCATCTCTCAGCGAGACTAAGGGTAACCGTAACATTTGGTGGCAGCGGTGGGATTTTTCCTGGATTTCCTAGGAGAGGTACAGAACGGATGGAGAGCGCTTACAAAAAATTGAAGCGTACAACCCTAAAGGATTTACTTGAAAGCAGAGGGGGGTACGCCAGCAACCGGCCGAGGAGAGAGCTGATCGCAGAATTGACCGAACTGGATCAGAGCTTCACAATGGCGGAAACACCGACCACGATTAGTGACGAAAAAACCAGGATTGTTCGGGAGAGGCTCTCACTGTACGGGCCGAACCCCTCCATGGAATTGGTACAGCAGTTGATGGCGGAAGCGGACAAGGATATACGAGAGACTCGAGCCCACGAACTCAACCTAGCGAACGCACACCGCAATGCTGAAGCCCCGCAGGTAATCATCCCTGTCGAAAATGCTGGGAGGCCCAAGATACCCTATGCGGCATTTCGACCCTTCCTAGAGAGCGAGACAGGGATTGATGAATATTTGGCGGACTTCGAAAGGCAATGTGCCCTGCACCAGATTCCCAACAGGGAGTGGCCCACGATATTGTCTGGGAAACTATCCGGGCGAGCCCTGGAAGCCTTTCGTACTCTGGGTTCTGAGGAAGTGACACAGTATGAGCTAGTTAAGGAGACACTGTTGCGACGGTACGCAGTAACTCCGGACGCGTATCGCCGACAGTTTCGGGGCACGAAAAAGAAGCCTAACGATACCCATATGGAATGGGCGCACCGAATGCGGAGAGCGGCAAATCACTGGATGAGCGGAAGTAAAGCGGTGACTGGTGAGGAAATTTTACAATTGTTTCTCTTAGAACATTTTTATAATGGCATGGAACAGCAAGGGAAGGAATGGCTGCGAGACAGGCGACCTTCTACCTTAGAAGAAGCAGCCAAATTGGCCGATGAACATTATGACTCCCGTCTTCACGAACCCAGAGAGGTTTACCGTGCACCCCCTCATGCTGAATTCCGAGCCCCGGTGCCCACAGGGCCCGCCCGACACTCAGGACCACCCAATAACAGCTCTGAGCGTCCCAGACCGACTTGCCACCGATGCAAGCAACCAGGGCATTTCATGGCTAGCTGCCCCCTTAATACGCACCAGACACCCAGGAATTACAATTACCCCTCTGGGGCATATCGTCCAGCCCGGACCCTCTGTGTTAACCAAGAGGCCCCTATGGAGGAATATTTGGGGCCGCTTCACGAGGCGGACCCTGTATATGCTGCCTCAGATAACCGCCAGCACCATCGGCAGAAGGTATGGCTCGAGGGGCGATCTACCGAGGGATTGAGAGACACAGGGGCTACTATCACGCTGGTACAGAGTCATTTGGTGCCGGAGCACAAGCGATCTGGACAGACTGTGGCCGTTAGAGTGGCGGGGGGGGATGTGTACAAAATTCCAACAGCTAAAGTGCATCTTGATTGGGGAGCGGGAAAGGGGGCTGTGAACGTGGGCATAATGGATAATTTACCTGCCGAAGTACTACTGGGCAATGATTTGGGCCCCATGACTTCTGCCTATGCTCCAGTATGCAACAACGAGGCGGACCCAGTGACTACACGGGCCCAAGCCCGGACGGAGCGAGAACTCTCACCAGTGCGGGAGACACAGGTAAGACCTACCCCGACATTGCCTGACATGTTAGGCCCCATACCCTGGGACACCCCAGATGCTTTCGAGACAGAGTCTAAGACTGACCCGACCTTACAAAAGTACCGGGAACGAGCAGAGACCGGAGGGGGCGGGGCAGATAATGAAACATTCTTATGGGAAAAAGGGAAACTATACCGCTGGACAGAGAAAAGGGGACAGCGTAGGCGACAGCTGGTAGTGCCCCACAAATACCGTCAAGAAATCCTCAAGATAGGCCATGACATCCCCTTAGCAGGCCACCTAGCTGTAACCCGTACCCTACACCGCATTACTCACACGTTCTTTTGGCCAGGGGTACACGCTGACGTTAGAACTTACTGTAACACCTGCGATGTGTGTCAACGAGTAGGAAGGCGAGGCGATCACCCTAAAGCCCATCTAGTAAATATGCCCATTGTAGAGGAACCCTTCAGCCGGGTTGCTATTGACCTAGTGGGACCACTGGCTACCCCTAGTCCCTCCGGTAAGCGCTACATTCTTACCGTAGTGGACTACGCTACCAGGTACCCAGAGGCTGTCGCCCTATCCAACATACAAGCAGATACGGTAGCGAATGCACTAGTACAGGTGTTCTCCCGGGTAGGATTTCCAAAAGAAATCCTATCCGACCGAGGCACCCAATTTACGGCTGAATTGACCCAACAACTCTGGCAGGTTTGCAAAATTAAGTCCCTCCTGAGCTCCCCATACCACCCCCAGACGAACGGGCTGTGTGAGAGGTTCAATGGGACCCTCAAGCAAATGCTCAAGACGTTCACTCAGGAATACCGAGACTGGGAACGCTTCCTGCCGCACCTCCTTTTTGCTTATCGGGAGGTGCCCCAGGAAACGACAGGGTTCTCTCCCTTCGAGTTGCTCTACGGAAGAAAGGTACGGGGACCCCTAAACCTGATCCGGGAGCACTGGGAGGGAGAGATGGAGACTGACGGTGTCCCCATTGTGCCATACGTGCTGGAACTCAGGGACCGAATGGAGCAATTAGCCAAATCCGTGCGGGCTAATCTCCAGTCGGCCCAGAGAAGACAGAAAGTATGGTACGATCGGGGGGCCCGAAAGAGAATCTTTACCATAGGACAAAAGGTGTTAGTACTTAAGCCGGTGAAGACAGACAAATTGCAGGCGTCCTGGCAGGGCCCCTACCAGATCGTAGAGAAAAGGGGAGACACCACTTATGTGATAGCTAGCTGCCACGACAACAATCTTAGAAAGACATTCCATGTAAACATGCTCAAGGAATATTTTGAGCGACCAGAGAACGTGACGGCCGTATGTTGTTCCCCTCAGGAAGGCCCCGACAGTCTACCCATTCCAGACCTATTAGAAAAGAGTCTCCCCACAGGTATAGTGGCTCAGGTTCAGATAGGAGACCGACTTAGCCCCACTGAAAGGGAGCAGCTCAACCAACTCCTACAGTCCAAACACCTCACCTTCTCCCCGAAGCCAGGGTACACTACTTTAACCACCCACCAGGTAGATACTCCGGGACAAGCTCCCTTGCGCCAGGCTCCGTACCGAATCCCCGAAGCAGTTAGGATAGGAATGAAGAAGGAGATCGATGAGATGCTCCAACTCAGGGTAATTGAGCCCTCCGATAGTCCCTGGGCCTCCCCAGTTGTCTTGGTGCCCAAGAAAGATGGGACCACCCGGTTCTGCGTAGACTATCGGAGGCTCAATGAAAAGACCGTGACGGACGCTTACCCTATGCCCAGGGTAGACGAGCTACTCGATCGTATAGCCAGGGGAAATTACCTGACCACTATTGACCTCTGCAAAGGTTACTGGCAGATTCCCCTGGCCCCGGAGGCTATCCCCAAGTCGGCATTCGTCACCCCATTCGGCTTATATCAGTTTAGGGTAATGCCGTTTGGGATGAAGAATGCCCCAGCTACATTCCAGCGCTTGGTGGATAGGCTCCTGGATGGCTTCCAGAGTTTTGCTTGCGCCTACCTGGACGACATAGCGATCCACAGTGAGTCATGGGAGGACCACTTAGCTCACATAGGAATGGTTCTGGATCAGATCCGGGCTGCTGGCCTGACTCTGAAGCCAGAAAAATGCCACTTTGGGATGGCCGAGGTACAGTACCTGGGTCACCGGGTGGGGTGTGGAAAGCAGCGACCAGAGCCGGCCAAGATAGAAGCTGTCGCCAATTGGCCCACCCCCATCACTAAGACTCAGGTCCTAGCCTTCCTGGGCACGGCAGGGTACTATAGACGGTTCGTACCAGACTACAGCACACTTGCCAAACCCCTGACTGACTTGACCAAGAAGAACTTACCTCGACAGGTCCTGTGGTCTCCCCACTGTGAAACGGCTTTCCAGGCTCTCAAAAATGCTCTAATTAACGCTCCTGTCTTGGCGGCTCCAGCCCTTAACAAACGTTTTATCGTCCACACAGATGCTTCCATGTTCGGGCTGGGAGCCGTCCTCAGCCAAGTAGGCGAAGATGGAGGGGAGCATCCAGTTGCCTACATCAGCCGGAAGCTCCTGCCCCGCGAAGTCAGCTATGCAGCGGTCGAAAAGGAGTGTTTGGCTTTGGTGTGGGCATTAAAGAAATTGACTCCCTATTTATATGGGCAGGAGTTCACTCTGGTCACCGACCATAACCCGTTGGTGTGGCTGAACCGGGTCTCTGGAGATAATGGCAGGCTATTACGCTGGAGTTTATCGTTGCAACCCTTCAATTTCACCATTACTTACAGACCTGGGAAACAGAATGGCAACGCCGACGGGTTGTCCAGACAAACCGACCTCAGCCCCGCATAACCAGCGGTCTGGACAGCCTTAGTCTGCCCCGAAAAGGGGTCAGACCGTGTCTGCCAGAGTGTTCCACAGAAAGGGAGCACTGTTACAGAAGCATTAGTTATTTTGTTGTGAAGAAACTTATTTCCCAGCAGCAATGCCTGAACCAGCCAAGCCAGCGCCTAAGAAGGGCTCCAAGAAAACTGTAACAAGTATCATTTCATAAAGGGTTAACTCTGTTCAGTTTTGAGAAAACTATTTTCTGAGCCAGGTTTCCTAGCATATTGTGTACTGTAATTAAGTTTGTGATAAGCATTCACTGCTAGGTGATAAGAAGGACTCAATTGTTTTCTTGTGTGTACTTGTTATCTGCGGTGGCCTGTCCAAGGGCTTTGTCTAAATGTGTGATGGGGGATTTTATGCTTCCCCCCCTGGGAGTGCCCTGTGTGCATGTAACCTAAATAAAAAGCAGGCTGGGCATCCCAGTCCTCAGTTCTTGGTTGTCCCTCAATCGCAGCGTTGACTCGTTTTTGTGGGCAGAAGGGTATCCTAGCTGTACTACAGCTAAGGGGGATTATTCTACATTTGCGAGACTCATATAGAATACTATGGAAAGCAGTTTCTCCCCTCTTCAGCAATAGGAATCCAGGCTACTAAGCGGTCCATCTCTCAGCGAGACTAAGGGTAACCGTAACACTGACTATATCTATCTGACCATATCTATGTATCTATCTGACTATATCTATCTGACTATATCTATCTGACTATATCTATCTATCTGACTATATCTATCTATCTATCTGAATATATCTATCTGACTATATCTATCTAGCTATCGATCTATCTATCAGACTAAATCTATCTGACTATATCTATATATCTGACTATATCTATATATCTGACTATATCTATCTGACTATATCTATCTGACTATATCTATCTGACTATATCTATCTGACTATATCTATCTCTATGACTATATCTATCTTTCTATATCTATCTGACTATATCTATCTATCTGTCTGTCTTACTATATCTATCTATCTGACTATATCTATCTATATCTATCTGACTATATAGATATCTCTCTGACTATATCTATCTAGATAGATATAGTCAGATAGATAGATAGATATAGTCAGATAGATAGATAGATATAGTCAGATAGATATAGTCTATCTATCTGACTATATCTATCTGACTATATCTATCTGACTATATCTATCTATCTGACCATATCTATCCTCCTATATCTTTCTATCTATCTATCTATCTATCTGTCTGTCTTACTATATCTATCTATCTGACTATATCTATCTATATCTATCTGACTATATAGATATCTCTCTGACTATATCTATCTAGATAGATATAGTCAGATAGATAGATAGATATAGTCAGATAGATATAGTCTATCTATCTGACTATATCTATCTATCTGACTATATCTATCTATCTGACTATATCTATCTTTCTATATCTATCTGACTATATCTATCTATCTGACCATATCTATCTGCCTATATCTATCTATCTATCTATCTATCTATCTATCTATCTATCTGTCTGACTATATCTATCTGTCTGTCTTACTATATCTGACTATATCTATCTATCTGACTATATCTATCTATCTATTTATCTGTCTCACTATATCTATCTGACTACATATATCTGACTCTATCTATCTCTCTCTGAGAGTGGTGAAGTAAGTTTGTGCTAGATTCTACGTTGATATGCGCTCCGCAGCAAGTTGGAGCCCGGTTTTCCTCTCAGCGTGCAGTGAATGTCAGAGGGATGTGAGGAGAGTATTGCCTATTTGAATGCAATGATCTCCTTCTACGGGGTCTATTTCATAGGTTCTCTGTTATCGGTCGTAGAGATTCATCTCTTACCTCCCTTTTCAGATCGACGATATACTCTTATATATACCATTACCTCTGCTGATTCTCGTTTCAGTACTGGTTTGGCTTTCTACAAACATGTAGATGAGTGTCCTGGGGTAAGTAAATCTTATTTTCTGTGACACTCTAAGCTATGGTTGGGCACTTTATTTATAAAGTTCTAAATATATGTATTCAAACATTTATTTGCCTTGACTCAGAATGTTCAACATTCCTTATTTTCAGACAGTCAGTTTCATATTTGGGATAATGCATTTGAATTAATCATTTTTTCTTACCTTAAAAAATTTGACTTTTTCCCTGTGGGCTGTTAGGCTCGCGGGGGCTGAAAATGCTTCATTTTATTGCGTCATTCTTGGCGCAGACTTTTTTGGCGCAAAAAATCTTTTCTGTTTCCGGCGTCATACGTGTCGCCGGAAGTTGCGTCATTTTTTGACATTCTTTTGCGCCAAAAATGTCGGCGTTCCGGATGTGGCGTCATTTTTGGCGCCAAAAGCATTTAGGCGCCAAATAATGTGGGCGTCTTATTTGGCGCTAAAAAAATATGGGCGTCGCTTTTGTCTCCACATTATTTAAGTCTCATTTTTCATTGCTTCTGGTTGCTAGAAGCTTGTTCTTTGGCATTTTTTCCCATTCCTGAAACTGTCATTTAAGGAATTTGATCAATTTTGCTTTATATGTTGTTTTTTCTCTTACATATTGCAAGATGTCTCATGTTACATCTGAGTCAGAAGATACTTCAGGAAAATCGCTGCCTGGTGCTGGAACTACCAAAGCTAAGTGTATCTGCTGTAAACTTTTGGTAGCTGTTCCTCCAGCTGTTGTTTGTATTGAATGTCATGACAAACTTGTTAATGCAGATAATATTTCCTTTAGTAATGTACCATTACCTGTTGCTGTTCCATCAACATCTAATATTCAGACTGTTCCTGATAACATAAGAGATTTTGTTTCTGAATCCATTAAGAAGGCTATGTCTGTTATTCCTCCTTCTAGTAAACATAAAAAGTCTATCTCTACCCTTGCTAAACGTACTACTATTCCTACGGCAGATGGCACTTCTTTTAAGGATCCTTTAGATAGGAAAATTGAATCCTTTCTAAGAAAAGCTTATTTGTGTTCAGGTAATCTTCTTAGACCTGCTATATCTTTGGCGGATGTTGCTGCAGCTTCAACTTTTTGGTTGGAAACTTTAGCACAACAAGTAACAGATCATGATTCTCATAACATTATTATTCTTCTTCAACATGCTAATAATTTTATCTGTGATGCCATTTTTGATATTATCAGAGTTGATGTCAGGTTTATATCTCTAGCTATTTTAGCTAGAAGAGCTTTATGGCTTAAAACTTGGAATGCTGATATGTCTTCTAAATCGACTCTACTTTCCCTTTCTTTCCAGGGTAATAAATTATTTGGTTCTCAGTTGGATTCTATTATCTCAACTGTTACTGGTGGGAAAGGAACTTTTTTACCACAGGATAAAAAATCTAAGGGTAAAAACAGGGCTAATAATCGTTTTCGTTCCTTTCGTTTCAACAAAGAACAAAAGCCTGATCCTTCATCCTCAGGAGCAGTTTCAGTTTGGAAACCATCTCCTGTCTGGAATAAATCCAAGCCTTCTATAAAAGCAAAGCCAGCTTCTAAGTCCACATGAAGGTGCGGCCCTCATTCCAGCTCAGCTGGTAGGGGGCAGATTACGTTTTTTCAAAGAAATTTGGATCAATTCTGTTCACAATCTTTGGATTCAGAACATTATTTCAGAAGGGTACAGAATTGGTTTCAAGATAAGACCTCCTGCAAAGAGATTTTTTCTTTCCCGTGTCCCAGTAAACCCAGCGAAAGCTCAAGCATTTCTGAAATGTGTTTCAGATCTAGAGTTGGCTGGAGTAATTATGCCAGTTCCAGTTCTGGAACAGGGGCTGGGGTTTTATTCGAATCTCTTCATTGTACCAAAGAAGGAGAATTCCTTCAGACCAGTTCTGGATCTAAAAATATTGAATCGTTATGTAAGGATACCAACATTCAAAATGGTAACTGTAAGGACTATCCTGCCTTTTGTTCAGCAAGGGCATTATATGTCTACAATAGATTTACAGGATGCATATCTGCATATTCCGATTCATCCAGCTCACTATCAGTTTCTGAGATTCTCTTTCCTGGACAAGCATTACCAGTTTGTGGCTCTGCCGTTTGGCCTAGCAACAGCTCCAAGAATTTTTACAAAGGTTCTCGGTGCCCTTCTGTCTGTAATCAGAGAATAGGGTATTGTGGTATTTCCTTATTTGGACGATATCTTGGTACTTGCTCAGTCTTCACATTTAGCAGAATTTCATACGAATCGACTTTTGTTGCTTCTTCAAGATCATGGTTGGAGGATCAATTCACTAAAAAGTTCATTGATTCCTCAGACAAGGGTAGCCTTTTTGGGTTTCCAGATAGATTCAGTGTCCATGACTCTGTCTTTGACAGACAAGAGACGTCTAAAATTGATTTCAGCTTGTCGAAACCTTCAGTCACAATCATTCCCTTCGGTAGCCTTATGCATGGAAATTCTAGGTCTTATGACTGCTGCATCGGACGCGATCCCCTTTGCTCGTTTTCACATGCGACCTCTTCAGCTCTGTATGCTGAACCAATGGTGCAGGGATTACACAAAGATATCTCAATTAATATCTTTAAAACCGATTGTACGACACTCTCTGACGTGGTGGACAGATCACCATCGTTTAGTTCAGGGGGCTTCTTTTGTTCTTCCGACCTGGACTGTGATTTCAACAGATGCAAGTCTGACAGGTTGGGGAGCTGTTTGGGGGTCTCTGACAGCACAAGGGGTTTGGGAATCTCAGGAGGTGAGATTACCGATCAATATTTTGGAACTCCGTGCAATTTTCAGAGCTCTTCAGTCTTGGCCTCTTCTGAAGAGAGAATCGTTCATTTGTTTTCAGACAGACAATGTCACAACTGTGGCATACATCAATCATCAAGGAGGGACTCACAGTCCTCTGGCTATGAAAGAAGTATCTCGAATTCTGGTTTGGGCGGAATCCAGCTCCTGTCTAATCTCTGCGGTTCATATTCCAGGTATAGACAATTGGGAAGCGGATTATCTCAGTCGCCAAACGTTGCATCCGGGCGAATGGTCTCTTCACCCAGAGGTATTTCTTCAGATTGTTCAAATGTGGGAACTTCCAGAAATAGATCTGATGGCTTCTTATCTAAACAAGAAACTTCCCAGGTATCTGTCCAGATCCCGGGATCCTCAGGCGGAGGCAGTGGATGCATTATCACTTTTTTGGAAGTATCATCCTGCCTATATCTTTCCGCCTCTAGTTCTTCTTCCAAGAGTAATCTCCAAGATTCTGAAGGAATGCTTGTTTGTTCTGCTGGTAGCTCCAGCATGGCCTCACAGGTTTTGGTATGCGGATCTTGTCCGGATGGCCTCTTGCCAACCGTGGACTCTTCCTTTAAGACCAGACCTTCTGTCGCAAGGTCCTTTTTTCCATCAGGATCTCAAATCCTTAAATTTAAAGGTATGGAGATTGAACGCTTGATTCTTGGTCAAAGAGGTTTCTCTGACTCTGTGATTAATACTATGTTACAGGCTCGTAAATCTGTATCTAGAGAGATATATTATAGAGTCTGGAAGACTTATATTTCTTGGTGTCTTTCTCATCATTTTTCCTGGCATTCTTTTAGAATTCCGAGAATTTTACAGTTTCTTCAGGATGGTTTAGATAAAGGTTTGTCCGCAAGTTCCTTGAAAGGTCAAATCTCTGCTTTTTCTGTTCTTTTTCACAGAAAGATTGCTAATCTTCCTGATATTCATTGTTTTGTACAAGCCTTGGTTCGTATAAAACCTGTCATTAAGTCAATTTCTCCTCCTTGGAGTTTGAATTTGGTTCTGGGGGCTCTTCAAGCTCCTCCGTTTGAACCTATGCATTCATTGGACATTAAATTACTTTCTTGGAAAGTTTTGTTCCTTTTGGCCATCTCTTCTGCCAGAAGAGTCTCTGAATTGTCTGCTCTTTCTTGTGAGTCTCCTTTTCTGATTTTTCATCAGGATAAGGCGGTGTTGCGAACTTCTTTTCAATTTTTACCTAAGGTTGTGAATTCCAACAACATTAGTAGAGAAATTGTGGTTCCTTCATTATGCCCTAATCCTAAGAATTCTAAGGAGAAATCATTGAATTCTTTGGATGTTGTTAGAGCTTTGAAATATTATGTTGAAGCTACTAAGACTTTCCAAAAGACTTCTAGTCTATTTGTCATCTTTTCCGGTTCTAGAAAAGGCCAGAAAGCTTCTGCCATTTCTTTGGCATCTTGGTTGAAATCTTTAATTCATCGTGCCTATGTTGAGTCGGGTAAAACTCCGCCTCAGAGGATTACAGCTCATTCTACTTGGTCAGTTTCTACTTCCTGGGCGTTTAGGAATGAAGCTTCGGTTGATCAGATTTGCAAAGCAGCAACTTGGTCTTCTTTGCATACTTTTACTAAATTCTACCCTTTTGATGTGTTTTCTTCTTCTGAAGCTGTTTTTGGTAGAAAAGTACTTCAGGCAGCTGTTTCAGTTTGAATCTTCTGCTTATATTTTTAATATTAAACTTTATTTTGGGTGTGGATTATTTTCAGCAGGAATTGGCTGTCTTTATTTTATCCCTCCCTCTCTAGTGACTCTTGCGTGGAAGATCCACATCTTGGGTAGTCATTATCCCATACATCACTAGCTCATGGACTCTTGCTAATTACATGAAAGAAAACATAATTTATGTAAGAACTTACCTGATAAATTCATTTCTTTCATATTAGCAAGAGTCCATAAGGCCCGCCCTTTTTTGTGGTGGTTATGATTTTTTTTGTATAAAGCACAATTATTCCAATTCCTTATTTTTTATGCTTTCGCACTTTTTCTTATCACCCCACTTCTTGGCTATTCGTTAAACTGATTTGTGGGTGTGGTGAGGGGTGTATTTATAGGCATTTTGAGGTTTGGGAAACTTTGCCCCTCCTGGTAGGAATGTATATCCCATACGTCACTAGCTCATGGACTCTTGCTAATATGAAAGAAAAGAATTTATCAGGTAAGTTCTTACATAAATTATGTTTTATTTATATATATATATATATATATATATATATATATATATATATATATGACTATATCTATCTATCTGACTCTATCTATCTGACTATATCTATCTATCTATCTGACTATATTTATATATCTATCTATCTGACTATATCTATCTATCTGACTATATCTATCTATCTGACTATATCTATCTATCTGACTATATCTATCTATCTGACTATATATATCTATCTATCTGACTATATCTATCTATCTATCTGACTATATCTATCTATCTGACGATATATATATATATCTGACTATATATATCTATCTATCTGACTATATCTATCTATCTGACTATATCTATCTGACTATATCTATCTATCTATCTATCTGACTATATCTATCTGACTATATACAGGGAGTGCAGAATTATTAGGCAAATGAGTATTTTGACCACATCATCCTCTTTATGCATGTTGTCTTACTCCAAGCTGTATAGGCTTGAAAGCCTACTACCAATTAAGCATATTAGGTGATGTGCATCTCTGTAATGAGAAGGGGTGTGGTCTAATGACATCAACACCCTATATCAGGTGTGCATAATTATTAGGCAACTTCCTTTCCTTTGGCAAAATGGGTCAAAAGAAGGACTTGACAGGCTCAGAAAAGTCAAAAATAGTGAGATATCTTGCAGAGGGATGCAGCACTCTTAAAATTGCAAAGCTTCTGAAGCGTGATCATCGAACAATCAAGCGTTTCATTCAAAATAGTCAACAGGGTCGCAAGAAGCGTGTGGAAAAACCAAGGCGCAAAATAACTGCCCATGAACTGAGAAAAGTCAAGCGTGCAGCTGCCAAGATGCCACTTGCCACCAGTTTGGCCATATTTCAGAGCTGCAACATCACTGGAGTGCCCAAAAGCACAAGGTGTGCAATACTCAGAGACATGGCCAAGGTAAGAAAGGCTGAAAGACGACCACCACTGAACAAGACACACAAGCTGAAACGTCAAGACTGGGCCAAGAAATATCTCAAGACTGATTTTTCTAAGGTTTTATGGACTGATGAAATGAGAGTGAGTCTTGATGGGCCAGATGGATGGGCCCGTGGCTGGATTGGTAAAGGGCAGAGAGCTCCAGTCCGACTCAGACGCCAGCAAGGTGGAGGTGGAGTACTGGTTTGGGCTGGTATCATCAAAGATGAGCTTGTGGGGCCTTTTCGGGTTGAGGATGGAGTCAAGCTCAACTCCCAGTCCTACTGCCAGTTTCTGGAAGACACCTTCTTCAAGCAGTGGTACAGGAAGAAGTCTGCATCCTTCAAGAAAAACATGATTTTCATGCAGGACAATGCTCCATCACACGCGTCCAAGTACTCCACAGCGTGGCTGGCAAGAAAGGGTATAAAAGAAGAAAATCTAATGACATGGCCTCCTTGTTCACCTGATCTGAACCCCATTGAGAACCTGTGGTCCATCATCAAATGTGAGATTTACAAGGAGGGAAAACAGTACACCTCTCTGAACAGTGTCTGGGAGGCTGTGGTTGCTGCTGCACGCAATGTTGATGGTGAACAGATCAAAACACTGACAGAATCCATGGATGGCAGGCTTTTGAGTGTCCTTGCAAAGAAAGGTGGCTATATTGGTCACTGATTTGTTTTTGTTTTGTTTTTTAATGTCCGAAATGTATATTTGTGAATGTTGAGATGTTATATTGGTTTCACTGGTAAAAATAAATAATTGAAATGGGTATATATTTGTTTTTTGTTAAGTTGCCTAATAATTATGCACAGTAATAGTCACCTGCACACACAGATATCCCCCTAAAATAGCTATAACTAAAAATAAAATAAAAACTACTTCCAAAAATATTCAGCTTTGATATTAATGAGTTTTTTGGGTTCATTGAGAACATGGTTGTTGTTCAATAATAAAATTAATCCTCAAAAATACAACTTGCCTAATAATTCTGCACTCCCTGTATAGCTATCTATCTGACTATATATATCTATCTATCTGACTATATATATCTATCTATCTGACTATATATATCTATCTATCTGACTATATTTATCTATCTATCTGACTATATCTATCTATATATCTATCTGACTATATCTATATCTATCTGACTCTATCTATCTGACTCTATGTATCTATCTGACTATATCTATCTGACTATATATATCTATCTGACTATATCTATCTATCTGACTATATCTATCTGACTATCGATCTCTCTCTTTATATCTATCTATCTGACTATATCTATGTATTTATCTATCGGACTATAGCTATATATCTATCTATCTAACTCTATCTATCTGACTCTGACTATATCTATCTATCTGACTATATTTTTGTATCTATCTATCTGACTATATCTATCTATCTGACTATATCTATCTATATCTATCTATCTAGCTATCTATATCTATCTATCTGACTATATCTATCTATATCTATCTGACTCTATCTATCTCTCTCTGACTATATCTATCTATCTGACTCTATCTATATATCTGACTATATCTATCTATATCTATCTGACTCTTTTTATCTGATTCTTTCTATCTGACTATATCTATCTGACTATATCTATCTATCTGACTATATCTATCTGACTATATCTATGTATCTGTCTATCTGACTATTTCTATCTATCTGACTATATCTATCTATCTATCTATTTCTCTATCTGACTATATCTATCTATATATCTATCTGACTATGTCTATCTGACTAAATCTATCTGACTATATCTATATATCTATCTAATTCTATCTATCTGACTATATCTATATCTGACTCTATCTGACTCTATCTATCTGACTCTATCTATCTGACTCTATCTATCTGACTATATCTATCTGACTATATCTATCTATCTGACTATATCTATCTGACTCTATCTGTCTATCTTTCTATATCTGTCTGACTTTTTTTTTTAAATTAAATATTTTATTAAATACCAGTCATAAAATATACAATTACATTAAATAGTCAACAATACATCTTCATATTTAGCTACAATACCTTTTTAACAATGACATATTACAGCATCTATACATTATGACACTTAATATTCTATTTTACTTGCAAATTAATGAAATATAGATAGGCATACTTAATCCGCAGTGTCATTATAAAGCATAGATTTAATATCTATATATATAACACAAGTTTTACTTAGCTTAGCAGTATAATCTATCAGAATAAGTCAAAACCTCAAGTACTTTCTCTTTCAGAGCCTAATTCGAACAAATATAGCCCTATAACTTCTGACTTCTCCAGAGACTGAAAATCCAAACAGTTACTCTCTAAGAGGAGCCAAACTCTGTCTTTTACCTGAGGTATAGATAGATATAGTCAGAGAGATATATAGATATAGTCAGAGAGAGATAGATAGATATAGTCAGATAGATAGATATAGTCAGATAGATATAGTCAGAGAGAG
Organism: Bombina bombina; assembly: GCF_027579735.1. NCBI lineage: Eukaryota > Metazoa > Chordata > Amphibia > Anura > Bombinatoridae > Bombina > Bombina bombina. The sequence continues at coordinate 633,523,035 of NC_069505.1, read as the reverse complement.
ATAGATAGATAGATATAGTCAGATAGATAGATAGATATAGTCAGATAGATAGATAGATAGATATAGTCAGATAGATAGATATAGTCAGATAGATAGATAGATATAGTCAGATAGATAGATATAGTCAGATAGATAGATATAGTCAGATAGATAGATAGATAGATATAGTCAGATAGATAGATAGATATAGTCAGATAGATATAGTCAGATAGATAGATAGATAGATATAGTCAGATAGATAGATAGATATAGTCAGATAGATAGATATATATAGTCAGATAGATAGATAGATAGATATAGTCAGATATATAGATAGATATAGATAGATAGATAGATAGATATAGTCAGATAGATATAGTCAGATAGATAGATAGATAAATATAGTCAGATAGATAGATAGATATAGTCAGATAGATAGATATAGTCAGATAGATAGATAGATAGATAGATATAGTCAGATAGATATAGTCAGATAGATAGATATAGTCAGAGATAGATATAGTCAGAGATAGATATAGTCAGAGATAGATATAGTCAATCTATCTAACTATAGCTAGCTAGCTATCTGACCATATCTATCTATCTGACTATATCTATCTAACTATATCTATCTAGCTATCTATCTGACTATATCTATCAGATATATATAGATATAGTTAGAGAGATATATAGATATAGTCAGAGAGAGATAGATAGATATAGTCAGATAGATATAGATAGATATAGTCAGATAGATAGATATAGTCAGATAGATAGATATTGTCAGATAGATAGATATTGTGAGATAGATATTGTCAGATAGATATAGATAGATATAGTCAGATAGATAGATATAGTCAGATAGATAGATATTGTCAGATAGATATAGATAGATATAGTCAGATAGATAGATATAGTTAATCTATCTGACATCAGATTTACTTACTAATTACTAGTTACATAATTTATTTTCAGCTTCCATTTGTTTATTTATAAAATAGAGATGACAAGCTGCAGTTGTCATACTTAATCCCTTGTGACAAAGGGTTAATATCCCTCATGTGTGAAAATGCTGACACATACAGCACTTGTCACTGTATATATTATATTGACACAGAGGTTTGGCCAACTGCCAAAGTGGCCTCTGAAATAACCCTGCTATCTGTCACTGTCCCCTTTCTCACGTCTCTGTCACTGTCCTCCTTTCTGTCACTGTCCCCTCTCTCAGCTCTCTGTCGCTGTCCCCTATCTCAGGTCTCTGTCACTGTCCCCTCTCTCAGCTCTCTGTCGCTGTCCCCTATGACAGGTCTCTTTCGCTGTCCCCTATCTCAGGTCTCTTTGTCACTGTTCCCTCTCTCAGGTCTCTCTGTCGCTGTCCCCTATCTCAGGTCTCTGTCACTGTCCCCTCTCTCAGGTCTCTCTGTCGCTGTCCCCTCTCTCAGGTCTCTGTCGCTGTCCCCTCTCTCAGGTCTCTGTTGCTGTCCCCTCTCTCAGATCTCTCTGTTGCTGTCCCCCATCTCAGGTCTCTGTCCCCCATCTCAGGTCCCCTCTCTCAGGTCTCTCTGTCGCTGTCCCCTCTCTCAGATCTCTCTGTTGCTGTCCCCCATCTCAGGTCTCTGTCCCCCATCTCAGGTCCCCTCTCTCAGGTCTCTCTGTCGCTGTCCCCTCTCTCAGGTCTCTCTGTCGCTGTCCCCTCTCTCAGGTCTCTGTCGCTGTCCCCTCTCTCAGGTCTCTGTCGCTGTCCCCTCTCTCAGGTCTCTCTGTCTCTGTCCCCTCTCTCAGGTCTCTCTGTCGCTGTCCCCTCTCTCAGGTCTTTCTGTCGCTGTCCCCTCTCTCAGGTCTCTCTGTCGCTGTCCCCTCTCTCAGGTCTCTCTGTCCCCTCTCTCAGGTCTCTCTGTCGCTGTCCCCTCTCTCAGGTCTCTGTCGCTGTCCCCTCTCTCAGGTCTCTCTGTTGCTGTCCCCCATCTCAGATCCCCTCTCTCAGGTCTCTCTGTCGCTGTCCCCTCTCTCAGATCTCTCTGTTGCCGTCCCCCATCTCAGGTCTCTGTCCCCCATCTCAGGTCCCCTCTCTCAGGTCTCTCTGTCGCTGTCCCCTCTCTCAGATCTCTCTGTCCCTGTCCCCCATCTCAGGTCTCTCTGTCCCCTCTCTCAGGTCTCTCTGTCCCCTCTCTCAGGTCTCTCTGTCCCCTATCTCAGATCTCTCTGTCCCCTCTCTCAGATCTCTCTGTCCCCTCTCTCAGGTCTCTCTGTCCCCTCTCTCAGATCTCTCTGTCCCCTCTCTCAGGTCTCTCTGTCCCCTCTCTCAGATCTCTCTGTCCCCTCTCTCAGGTCTCTCTGTCCCCTCTCTCAGGTCTCTGTCCCCTCTCTCAGATCTCTCTGTCGCTGTCCCCTCTCTCAGATCTCTCTGTCCCTGTCCCCCATCTCAGGTCTCTCTGTCTCTGTCCCCTATCTCAGGTCTCTCTGTCTCTGTCTCCCATCTCAGGTCTCTCTGTCCCCTCTCTCAGGTCTTTCTGTCGCTGTCCCCTCTCTCTATCGCTGTCCCCTCTCTCAGGTCTTTCTGTCGCTGTCCCCTCTCTCAGGTCTTTCTGTCGCTGTCCCCTATCTCAGGTCTCTCTGTCGCTGTCCCCTCTCTCAGGTCTTTCTGTCGCTGTCCCCTCTCTCTATCGCTGTCCCCTCTCTCAGGTCTTTCTGTCGCTGTCCCCTATCTCAGGTCTCTCTGTCGCTGTCCCCTCTCTCAGGTCTCTCTGTCGCTGTCCCCTCTCTCAGGTCTTTCTGTCGCTGTCCCCTCTCTCAGGTCTTTCTGTCGCTGTCCCCTCTCTCAGGTTTCTCTGTCGCTGTCCCCTCTCTCAGGTCTTTCTGTCGCTGTCCCCTATCTCAGGTCTCTCTGTCGCTGTCCCCCATCTCAGGTCTCTCTGTCGCTGTTCCCTAACTCAGGTCTCTCTGTCCCTGTCCCCCATCTCAGGTCTCTCTGTCCCCTCTCTCAGGTCTCTCTGTCGTTTTCCCCTCTCTCAGGTCTCTCTGTCGCTGTCCCCCATCTCAGGTCTTTCTGTCGCTGTCCCCTCTCTCAGGTCTCTCTGTCGCTGTCCCCTCTCTCAGATCTCTCTGTCGCTGTCCCCTCTCTCAGGTCTCTCTGTCCCCTCTCTCATGTTTCTCTGTCCCCTCTCTCAGGTCTCTCTGTCCCCTCTCTCAGGTTTCTCTGTCCCCTCTCTCAGGTCTCTCTGTCCCCTCTCTCAGGTCTCTCTGTCCCCTCTCTCAGGTCTCTCTGTCGCTGTGCCCCATCTCAGGTCTCTCTGTCGCTGTCCCCCATCTCAGGTCTCTCTGTCGCTGTCCCCCATCTCAGGTCTTTCTGTCCCCTCTCTCAGGTCTCTCTGTCGCTGTCCCCCATCTCAGGTCTCTCTGTCTCTGTCCCCTCTCTCAGGTCTCTCTGTCGCTGTCCCCTATCTCAGGTCTCTCTGTCGCTGTCCCCTCTCTCAGGTCTCTCTGTCGCTGTCCCCTCTCTCAGGTCTCTCTGTCGCTGTCCCCTCTCTCAGGTCTCTCTGTCTCTGTCCCCTCTCTCAGGTCTCTCTGTCTCTGTCCCCTCTCTCAGGTCTCTCTGTCTCTGTCCCCTCTCTCAGGTCTCTCTGTCTCTGTCCCCCATCTCAGGTCTCTCTGTCTCTGTCCCCTCTCTCAGGTCTCTCTGTCGCTGTCCCCTCTCTCAGATCTCTCTGTCGCTGTCCCCTCTCTCAGATCTCTCTGTCTCTGTCCCCCATCTCAGGTCTCTCTGTCTCTGTCCCCTCTCTCAGGTCTCCCTGTCTCTGTCCCCTCTCTCAGGTCTCCCTGTCTCTGTCCCCTCTCTCAGGTCTCTCTGTCTCTGTCCCCCATCTCAGGTCTCTCTGTCTCTGTCCCCTCTCTCAGGTTTCTCTGTCGCTGTCCCCTCTCTCAGATCTCTCTGTCGCTGTCCCCTCTCTCAGGTCTCTCTGTCGCTGTCCCCTCTCTCAGATCTCTCTGTCGCTGTCCCCTCTCTCAGGTCTCTCTGTCGCTGTCCCCTCTCTCAGGTCTCTCTGTTGCTGTCCCCTCTCTCAGGTCTCTCTGTCCCCTCTCTCAGGTCTCTCTGTCCCGTCTCTCAGGTCTCTATGTCGCTGTCCCCCATCTCAGGTCTCTCTGTCCCCTCTCTCAGATCTCTCTGTCGCTGTCCCCCATCTCAGGTCTCTCTGTCCCCTCTCTCAGGTCTCTGTCCCCTATCTCAGGTCTCTCTGTCGCTGTCCCCTCTCTCAGGTCTCTCTGTCGCTGTCCCCCCATCTCAGGTCTCTCTGTCGCTGTCCCCTCTCTCAGGTTTCTCTGTCCCTGTCCCCCATCTCAGGTCTCTCTGTCCCTGTCCCCCATCTCAGTTCTCTCTTTCGCTGTCCCCTATCTCAGGTCTCTCTGTCGCTGTCCCCCATCTCAGGTCTCTCTGTCGCTGTCCCCTATCTCAGGTCTCTCTGTCGCTGTCCCCTATCTCAGGTCTCTCTGTCCCTGTCCCCCATCTCAGGTCTCTCTGTCCCCTCTCTCAGGTCTCTCTGTCTCTGTCCCCTCTCTCAGGTCTCTCTGTTGTTTTCCCCTCTCTCAGGTCTCTCTGTCGCTGTCCCCCATCTCAGGTCTTTCTGTCGCTGTCCCCTCTCTCAGGTCTCTCTGTCGCTGTCCCCTCTCTCTGGTCTCTCTGTCGCTGTCCCCTCTCTCAGGTCTCTCTGTCGCTGTCCCCTCTCTCAGGTCTCTCTGTCGCTGTCCCCCATCTCAGGTCTCTCTGTCCCCTCTCTCAGGTCTCTCTGTCTCTGTCCCCTCTCTCAGGTCTCTCTGTCTCTGTCCCCTCTCTCAGGTCTCTCTGTCGCTGTCCCCTCTCTCAGATCTCTCTGTCGCTGTCCCCTCTCTCAGGTCTCTCTGTCCCTGTCCCCTCTCTCAGGTCTCTCTGTCTCTGTCCCCTCTCTCAGGTCTCTCTGTCTCTGTCCCCTCTCTCAGGTCTTTCTGTCGCTGTCCCCTCTCTCAGGTCTTTCTGTCGCTGTCCCCTATCTCAGGTCTCTCTGTCGCTGTCCCCTCTCTCAGGTCTTTCTGTCGCTGTCCCCCATCTCAGGTCTCTCTGTCCCCTCTCTCAGATCTCTCTGTCTCTGTCCCCCATCTCAGGTCTCTCTGTCTCTGTCCCCTCTCTCAGGTCTCTCTGTCTCTGTCCCCTCTCTCAGGTCTCTCTGTCTCTGTCCCCTCTCTCAGGTCTCTCTGTCTCTGTCCCCCATCTCAGGTCTCTCTGTCTCTGTCCCCTCTCTCAGGTCTCTCTGTCGCTGTCCCCTCTCTCAGATCTCTCTGTCGCTGTCCCCTCTCTCAGATCTCTCTGTCGCTGTCCCCTCTCTCAGGTCTCTCTGTCGCTGTCCCCTCTCTCAGATCTCTCTGTCGCTGTCCCCTCTCTCAGGTCTCTCTGTCTCTGTCCCCCATCTCAGGTCTCTCTGTCCCCTCTCTCAGGTCTCTCTGTCGCTGTCCCCTCTCTCAGGTCTCTCTGTCGCTGTCCCCTCTCTCAGGTCTCTCTGTCGCTGTCCCCTCTCTCAGGTCTTTCTGTCGCTGTCCCCTCTCTCAGGTATTTCTGTCGCTGTCCCCTCTCTCTATCGCTGTCCCCTCTCTCAGGTCTTTCTGTCGCTGTCCCCTATCTCAGGTCTCTCTGTTGCTGTCCCCCATCTCAGGTCTCTCTGTCGCTGTTCCCTAACTCAGGTCTCTCTGTCCCTGTCCCCCATCTCAGGTCTCTCTGTCCCCTCTCTCAGGTCTCTCTGTCGTTTTCCCCTCTCTCAGGTCTCTCTGTCGCTGTCCCCCATCTCAGGTCTTTCTGTCGCTGTCCCCTCTCTCAGGTCTCTCTGTCGCTGTCCCCTCTCTCAGATCTCTCTGTCGCTGTCCCCTCTCTCAGGTCTCTCTGTCCCCTCTCTCAGGTCTCTCTGTCCCCTCTCTCAGGTCTCTCTGTCCCCTCTCTCAGGTTTCTCTGTCCCCTCTCTCAGGTCTCTCTGTCGCTGTCCCCTCTCTCAGGTCTCTCTGTCCCTGTCCCCCATCTCAGGTCTCTCTGTCCCCTCTCTCAGGTCTCTCTGTGCCCTCTCTCAGGTCTCTCTGTCCCCTCTCTCAGGTCTCTCTGTCCCCTCTCTCAGGTCTCTCTGTCCCCTCTCTCAGGTCTCTCTGTCCCCTCTCTCAGGTCTCTCTGTCGCTGTCCCCTCTCTCAGGTCTCTCTGTCGCTGTCCCCCATCTCAGGTCTCTCTGTCGCTGTCCCCCATCTCAGGTCTCTCTGTCGCTGTCCCCCATCTCAGGTCTTTCTGTCCCCTCTCTCAGGTCTCTCTGTCACTGTCCCCCATCTCAGGTCTCTCTGTCTCTGTCCCCTCTCTCAGGTCTCTCTGTCGCTGTCCCCTATCTCAGGTCTCTCTGTCGCTGTCCCCTCTCTCAGGTCTCTCTGTCGCTGTCCCCTCTCTCAGGTCTCTCTGTCGCTGTCTCCTCTCTCAGGTCGCTCTGTCTCTCTCCCCTCTCTCAGGTCTCTCTGTCTCTGTCCCCTCTCTCAGGTCTCTCTGTCTCTGTCCCCCATCTCAGGTCTCTCTGTCTCTGTCCCCTCTCTCAGGTCTCTCTGTCGCTGTCCCCTCTCTCAGATCTCTCTGTTGCTGTCCCCTCTCTCAGATCTCTCTGTCTCTGTCCCCCATCTCAGGTCTCTCTGTCTCTGTCCCCTCTCTCAGGTCTCTCTGTCTCTGTCCCCTCTCTCAGGTCTCTCTGTCTCTGTCCCCTCTCTCAGGTCTCTCTGTCTCTGTCCCCCATCTCAGGTCTCTCTGTCTCTGTCCCCTCTCTCAGGTCTCTCTGTCGCTGTCCCCTCTCTCAGATCTCTCTGTCGCTGTCCCCTCTCTCAGGTCTCTCTGTCGCTGTCCCCTCTCTCAGATCTCTCTGTCGCTGTCCCCTCTCTCAGGTCTCTCTGTCTCTGTCCCCCATCTCAGGTCTCTCTGTCCCCTCTCTCAGGTCTCTCTGTCGCTGTCCCCTCTCTCAGGTCTCTCTGTCGCCTCTCTCAGGTCTCTCTGTTGCTGTCCCCTCTCTCAGGTCTCTCTGTCCCCTCTCTCAGGTCTCTCTGTCCCCTCTCTCAGGTCTCTCTGTCCCCTCTCTCAGGTCTCTCTGTCGCTGTCCCCCAACTCAGGTCTCTCTGTCCCCTCTCTCAGATCTCTCTGTCGCTGTCCCCCATCTCAGGTCTCTCTGTCCCCTCTCTCAGGTCTCTGTCCCCTATCTCAGGTCTCTCTGTCGCTGTCCCCTCTCTCAGGTCTCTCTGTCGCTGTCCCCCCATCTCAGGTCTCTCTGTCGCTGTCCCCTCTCTCAGGTTTCTCTGTCCCTGTCCCCCATCTCAGGTCTCTCTGTCCCTGTCCCCTATCTCAGGTCTCTCTGTCGCTGTCCCCCATCTCAGGTCTCTCTGTCGCTGTCCCCTATCTCAGGTCTCTCTGTCGCTGTCCCCTATCTCGGGTCTCTCTGTCGCTGTCCCCTATCTCAGGTCTCTCTGTCGCTGTCCCCTATCTCAGGTCTCTCTGTCCCTGTCCCCCATCTCAGGTCTCTCTGTCCCCTCTCTCAGGTCTCTCTGTCTCTGTCCCCTCTCTCAGGTCTCTCTGTCGTTTTCCCCTCTCTCAGGTCTCTCTGTCGCTGTCCCCCATCTCAGGTCTTTCTGTCGCTGTCCCCTCTCTCAGGTCTCTCTGTCGCTGTCCCCTCTCTCAGGTCTCTCTGTCGCTGTCCCCTCTCTCAGGTCTCTCTGTCGCTGTCCCCTCTCTCAGGTCTCTCTGTCGCTGTCCCCCATCTCAGGTCTCTCTGTCCCCTCTCTCAGGTCTCTCTGTCTCTGTCCCCTCTCTCAGGTCTCTCTGTCTCTGTCCCCTCTCTCAGGTCTCTCTGTCGCTGTCCCCTCTCTCAGATCTCTCTGTTGCTGTCCCCTCTCTCAGGTCTCTCTGTCCCTGTCCCCTCTCTCAGGTCTCTCTGTCTCTGTCCCCTCTCTCAGGTCTCTCTGTCGCTGTCCCCTCTCTCAGATCTCTCTGTCGCTGTCCCCTCTCTCAGATCTCTCTGCCGCTGTCCCCCATCTCAGGTCTCTGTCCCCTCTCTCAGGTCTCTCTGTCGCTGTCCCCTCTCTCAGGTCTCTCTGTCGCTGTCCCCTCTCTCAGATCTCTCTGTCGCTGTCCCCTCTCTCAGGTCTCTCTGTCGCTGTCCCCTCTCTCAGGTCTCTCTGTCGCTGTCCCCTCTCTCAGGTCTCTCTGTCGCTGTCCCCTCTCTCAGGTCTCTCTGTCGCTGTCCCCTCTCTCAGGTCTCTCTGTCTCTGTCCCCTCTCTCAGGTCTCTCTGTCTCTGTCCCCTCTCTCAGGTCTCTCTGTCTCTGTCCCCCATCTCAGGTCTCTCTGTCTCTGTCCCCTCTCTCAGGTCTCTCTGTCGCTGTCCCCTCTCTCAGATCTCTCTGTCGCTGTCCCCTCTCTCAGATCTCTCTGTCTCTGTCCCCCATCTCAGGTCTCTCTGTCTCTGTCCCCTCTCTCAGGTCTCCCTGTCTCTGTCCCCTCTCTCAGGTCTCTCTGTCTCTGTCCCCTCTCTCAGGTCTCTCTGTCTCTGTCCCCCATCTCCGGTCTCTCTGTCTCTGTCCCCTCTCTCAGGTTTCTCTGTCGCTGTCCCCTCTCTCAGATCTCTCTGTCGCTGTCCCCTCTCTCAGGTCTCTCTGTCGCTGTCCCCTCTCTCAGATCTCTCTGTCGCTGTCCCCTCTCTCAGGTCTCTCTGTCGCTGTCCCCTCTCTCAGGTCTCTCTGTTGCTGTCCCCTCTCTCAGGTCTCTCTGTCCCCTCTCTCAGGTCTCTCTGTCCCGTCTCTCAGGTCTCTATGTCGCTGTCCCCCATCTCAGGTCTCTCTGTCCCCTCTCTCAGGTCTCTGTCCCCTATCTCAGGTCTCTCTGTCGCTGTCCCCTCTCTCAGGTCTCTCTGTCGCTGTCCCCCCATCTCAGGTCTCTCTGTCGCTGTCCCCTCTCTCAGGTTTCTCTGTCCCTGTCCCCCATCTCAGGTCTCTCTGTCCCTGTCCCCCATCTCAGTTCTCTCTTTCGCTGTCCCCTATCTCAGGTCTCTCTGTCGCTGTCCCCCATCTCAGGTCTCTCTGTCGCTGTCCCCTATCTCAGGTCTCTCTGTCGCTGTCCCCTATCTCAGGTCTCTCTGTCGCTGTCCCCTATCTCAGGTCTCTCTGTCCCTGTCCCCCATCTCAGGTCTCTCTGTCCCCTCTCTCAGGTCTCTCTGTCTCTGTCCCCTCTCTCAGGTCTCTCTGTTGTTTTCCCCTCTCTCAGGTCTCTCTGTCGCTGTCCCCCATCTCAGGTCTTTCTGTCGCTGTCCCCTCTCTCAGGTCTCTCTGTCGCTGTCCCCTCTCTCTGGTCTCTCTGTCGCTGTCCCCTCTCTCAGGTCTCTCTGTCGCTGTCCCCTCTCTCAGGTCTCTCTGTCGCTGTCCCCCATCTCAGGTCTCTCTGTCCCCTCTCTCAGGTCTCTCTGTCTCTGTCCCCTCTCTCAGGTCTCTCTGTCTCTGTCCCCTCTCTCAGGTCTCTCTGTCGCTGTCCCCTCTCTCAGATCTCTCTGTCGCTGTCCCCTCTCTCAGGTCTCTCTGTCCCTGTCCCCTCTCTCAGGTCTCTCTGTCTCTGTCCCCTCTCTCAGGTCTCTCTGTCGCTGCCCCCTCTCTCAGATCTCTCTGTCGCTGCCCCCTCTCTCAGATCTCTCTGTCGCTGTCCCCTCTCTCAGATCTCTCTGCCGCTGTCCCCCATCTCAGGTCTCTGTCCCCCATCTCAGGTCTCTGTCCCCTCTCTCAGGTCTCTCTGTCGCTGTCCCCTCTCTCAGGTCTCTCTGTCTCTGTCCCCTCTCTCAGGTCTCTCTGTCGCTGTCCACTCTCTCAGATCTCTCTGTTGCTGTCCCCTCTCTCAGGTCTCTCTGTCGCTGTCCCCTCTCTCAGATCTCTCTGTTGCTGTCCCCTCTCTCAGGTCTCTCTGTCGCTGTCCCCTCTCTCAGGTCTCTCTGTCCCCTCTCTCAGATCTCTCTGTCCCCTCTCTCAGGTCTCTCTGTCCCCTCTCTCAGGTCTCTGTCCCCTCTCTCAGATCTCTCTGTCGCTGTCCCCTCTCTCAGATCTCTCTGTCCCTGTCCCCCATCTCAGGTCTCTCTGTCTCTGTCCCCTATCTCAGGTCTCTCTGTCTCTGTCTCCCATCTCAGGTCTCTCTGTCCCCTCTCTCAGGTCTCTCTGTCTCTGTCCCCTATCTCAGGTCTCTCTGTCTCTGTCTCCCATCTCAGATCTCTCTGTCCCTGTCCCCCATCTCAGGTCTCTCTGTCCCCTCTCTCAGATCTCTCTGTCGCTGTCCCCTCTCTCAGATCTCTCTGTCCCTGTCCCCCATCTCAGGTCTCTCTGTCCCCTCTCTCAGATCTCTCTGTCGCTGTCCCCTCTCTCAGGTCTCTCTGTCCCCTCTCTCAGGTCTCTCTGTCCCCTCTCTCAGGTCTCTGTCCCCTATCTCAGGTCTCTCTGTCGCTGTCCCCTCTCTCAGGTCTCTCTGTCCCTGTCCCCTCTCTCAGGTCTCTCTGTCCCTGTCCCCTCTCTCAGGTCTCTCTGTCGCTGCCCCCTCTCTCAGATCTCTCTGTCGCTGTCCCCTCTCTCAGATCTCTCTGCCGCTGTCCCCCATCTCAGGTCTCTGTCCCCCATCTCAGGTCTCTGTCCCCTCTCTCAGGTCTCTCTGTCGCTGTCCCCCCATCTCAGGTCTCCCTGTCGCTGTCCCCTATCTCAGGTCTCCCTGTCGCTGTCCCCTATCTCAGGTCTCTCTGTCGCTGTCCCCTCTCTCAGGTCTCTCTGTCGCTGACCCCTCTCTCAGGTCTCTCTGTCGCTGACCCCTCTCTCAGGTCTCTCTGTCGCTGTCCCCTCTCTCAGGTCTCTCTGTCGCTGTCCCCTCTCTCAGGTCTCTCTGTCGCTGTCCCCTCTCTCAGGTCTCTCTGTCGCTGTCCCCTCTCTCAGGTCTCTCTGTCCCTGTCCCCCATCTCAGGTCTCTCTGTCCCCTCTCTCAGGTCTCTCTGTCGCTGTCCCCTCTCTCAGGTCTCTCTGTCGCTGTCTCCCCATCTCAGGTCTTTCTGTCGCTGTCCCCTCTCTCAGGTCTTTCTGTCGCTGTCCCCTCTCTCAGGTCTCTCTGTCCCCTCTCTCAGGTCTTTCTGTCGCTGTCCCCTCTCTCAGGTCTTTCTGTCGCTGTCCCCTATCTCAGGTCTCTCTGTCGCTGTCCCCTCTCTCAGGTCTTTCTGTCGCTGTCCCCCATCTCAGGTCTCTCTGTCCCCTCTCTCAGATCTCTCTGTCTCTGTCCCCCATCTCAGGTCTCTCTGTCTCTGTCCCCTCTCTCAGGTCTCTCTGTCTCTGTCCCCTCTCTCAGGTCTCTCTGTCTCTGTCCCCTCTCTCAGGTCTCTCTGTCTCTGTCCCCCATCTCAGGTCTCTCTGTCTCTGTCCCCTCTCTCAGGTCTCTCTGTCGCTGTCCCCTCTCTCAGATCTCTCTGTCGCTGTCCCCTCTCTCAGATCTCTCTGTCGCTGTCCCCTCTCTCAGGTCTCTCTGTCGCTGTCCCCTCTCTCAGATCTCTCTGTCGCTGTCCCCTCTCTCAGGTCTCTCTGTCTCTGTCCCCCATCTCAGGTCTCTCTGTCGCTGTCCCCTCTCTCAGGTCTCTCTGTCGCTGTCCCCTCTCTCAGGTCTCTCTGTCGCTGTCCCCTCTCTCAGGTCTTTCTGTCGCTGTCCCCTCTCTCAGGTCTTTCTGTCGCTGTCCCCTCTCTCTATCGCTGTCCCCTCTCTCTATCGCTGTCCCCTCTCTCAGGTCTTTCTGTCGCTGTCCCCTATCTCAGGTCTCTCTGTCGCTGTCCCCCATCTCAGGTCTCTCTGTCCGCTGTTCCCTAACTCAGGTCTCTCTGTCCCTGTCCCCCATCTCAGGTCTCTCTGTCCCCTCTCTCAGGTCTCTCTGTCGTTTTCCCCTCTCTCAGGTCTCTCTGTCGCTGTCCCCCATCTCAGGTCTTTCTGTCGCTGTCCCCTCTCTCAGGTCTCTCTGTCGCTGTCCCCTCTCTCAGATCTCTCTGTCGCTGTCCCCTCTCTCAGGTCTCTCTGTCCCCTCTCTCAGGTCTCTCTGTCCCCTCTCTCAGGTCTCTCTGTCCCCTCTCTCAGGTCTCTCTGTCCCCTCTCTCAGGTTTCTCTGTCCCCTCTCTCAGGTCTCTCTGTCGCTGTCCCCTCTCTCAGGTCTCTCTGTCCCTGTCCCCCATCTCAGGTCTCTCTGTCCCCTCTCTCAGGTCTCTCTGTGCCCTCTCTCAGGTCTCTCTGTCCCCTCTCTCAGGTCTCTCTGTCCCCTCTCTCAGGTCTCTCTGTCCCCTCTCTCAGGTCTCTCTGTCCCCTCTCTCAGGTCTCTCTGTCGCTGTCCCCTCTCTCAGGTCTCTCTGTCGCTGTCCCCCATCTCAGGTCTCTCTGTCGCTGTCCCCCATCTCAGGTCTCTCTGTCGCTGTCCCCCATCTCAGGTCTTTCTGTCCCCTCTCTCAGGTCTCTCTGTCACTGTCCCCCATCTCAGGTCTCTCTGTCTCTGTCCCCTCTCTCAGGTCTCTCTGTCGCTGTCCCCTATCTCAGGTCTCTCTGTCGCTGTCCCCTCTCTCAGGTCTCTCTGTCGCTGTCCCCTCTCTCAGGTCTCTCTGTCGCTGTCTCCTCTCTCAGGTCGCTCTGTCTCTCTCCCCTCTCTCAGGTCTCTCTGTCTCTGTCCCCTCTCTCAGGTCTCTCTGTCTCTGTCCCCCATCTCAGGTCTCTCTGTCTCTGTCCCCTCTCTCAGGTCTCTCTGTCGCTGTCCCCTCTCTCAGATCTCTCTGTCGCTGTCCCCTCTCTCAGATCTCTCTGTCTCTGTCCCCCATCTCAGGTCTCTCTGTCTCTGTCCCCTCTCTCAGGTCTCTCTGTCTCTGTCCCCTCTCTCAGGTCTCTCTGTCTCTGTCCCCTCTCTCAGGTCTCTCTGTCTCTGTCCCCCATCTCAGGTCTCTCTGTCTCTGTCCCCTCTCTCAGGTCTCTCTGTCGCTGTCCCCTCTCTCAGATCTCTCTGTCGCTGTCCCCTCTCTCAGATCTCTCTGTCGCTGTCCCCTCTCTCAGGTCTCTCTGTCGCTGTCCCCTCTCTCAGATCTCTCTGTCGCTGTCCCCTCTCTCAGGTCTCTCTGTCTCTGTCCCCCATCTCAGGTCTCTCTGTCCCCTCTCTCAGGTCTCTCTGTCGCTGTCCCCTCTCTCAGGTCTCTCTGTCGCCTCTCTCAGGTCTCTCTGTTGCTGTCCCCTCTCTCAGGTCTCTCTGTCCCCTCTCTCAGGTCTCTCTGTCCCCTCTCTCAGGTCTCTCTGTCCCCTCTCTCAGGTCTCTCTGTCGCTGTCCCCCAACTCAGGTCTCTCTGTCCCCTCTCTCAGATCTCTCTGTCGCTGTCCCCCATCTCAGGTCTCTCTGTCCCCTCTCTCAGGTCTCTGTCCCCTATCTCAGGTCTCTCTGTCGCTGTCCCCTCTCTCAGGTCTCTCTGTCGCTGTCCCCCCATCTCAGGTCTCTCTGTCGCTGTCCCCTCTCTCAGGTTTCTCTGTCCCTGTCCCCCATCTCAGGTCTCTCTGTCCCTGTCCCCTATCTCAGGTCTCTCTGTCGCTGTCCCCCATCTCAGTTCTCTCTGTTGCTGTCCCCTATCTCAGGTCTCTCTGTCGCTGTCCCCTATCTCAGGTCTCTCTGTCCCTGTCCCCCATCTCAGGTCTCTCTGTCCCCTCTCTCAGGTCTCTCTGTCTCTGTCCCCTCTCTCAGGTCTCTCTGTCGTTTTCCCCTCTCTCAGGTCTCTCTGTCGCTGTCCCCCATCTCAGGTCTTTCTGTCGCTGTCCCCTCTCTCAGGTCTCTCTGTCGCTGTCCCCTCTCTCAGGTCTCTCTGTCGCTGTCCCCTCTCTCAGGTCTCTCTGTCGCTGTCCCCTCTCTCAGGTCTCTCTGTCGCTGTCCCCTCTCTCAGGTCTCTCTGTCGCTGTCCCCTCTCTCAGGTCTCTCTGTCGCTGTCCCCTCTCTCAGGTCTCTCTGTCGCTGTCCCCCATCTCAGGTCTCTCTGTCCCCTCTCTCAGGTCTCTCTGTCTCTGTCCCCTCTCTCAGGTCTCTCTGTCTCTGTCCCCTCTCTCAGGTCTCTCTGTCGCTGTCCCCTCTCTCAGATCTCTCTGTTGCTGTCCCCTCTCTCAGGTCTCTCTGTCCCTGTCCCCTCTCTCAGGTCTCTCTGTCTCTGTCCCCTCTCTCAGGTCTCTCTGTCGCTGTCCCCTCTCTCAGATCTCTCTGTCGCTGTCCCCTCTCTCAGATCTCTCTGCCGCTGTCCCCCATCTCAGGTCTCTGTCCCCTCTCTCAGGTCTCTCTGTCGCTGTCCCCTCTCTCAGGTCTCTCTGTCGCTGTCCCCTCTCTCAGATCTCTCTGTCGCTGTCCCCTCTCTCAGGTCTCTCTGTCGCTGTCCCCTCTCTCAGGTCTCTCTGTCGCTGTCCCCTCTCTCAGGTCTCTCTGTCTCTGTCCCCTCTCTCAGATCTCTCTGTTGCTGTCCCCTCTCTCAGGTCTCTCTGTCGCTGTCCCCTCTCTCAGGTCTCTCTGTCGCTGTCCCCTCTCTCAGGTCTCTCTGTCGCTGTCCCCTCTCTCAGGTCTCTCTGTTGCTGTCCCCTCTCTCAGGTCTCTCTGTCGCTGTCCCCTCTCTCAGGTCTCTCTGTCGCTGTCCCCTCTCTCAGGTCTCTCTGTCTCTGTCCCCTCTCTCAGGTCTCTCTGTTGCTGTCCCCTCTCTCAGGTCTCTCTGTCTGTGTCCCCTCTCTCAGGTCTTTCTGTCGCTGTCCCCTCTCTCAGGTCTCTCTGTCGCTGTCCCCTCTCTCAGGTCTCTCTGTCGCTGTCCCCTCTCTCAGGTCTTTCTGTCGCTGTCCCCTCTCTCAGGTCTCTCTGTCCCCTATCTCAGGTCTCTCTGTCGCTGTCCCCTCTCTCAGGTCTTTCTGTCGCTGTCCCCTCTCTCAGGTCTCTCTGTCCCCTATCTCAGGTCTCTCTGTTGCTGTCCCCTCTCTCAGGTCTCTCTGTCGCTGTCAGCTATCTCAGGTCTCTCTGTCGCTGTCCCCTATCTCAGGTCTCTCTGTCGCTGTCCCCCATCTCAGGTCTTTCTGTCGCTGTCCCCTCTCTCAGGTCTCTCTGTCGCTGTCCCCCATCTCAGGTCTCTCTGTCGCTGTCCCCCATCTCAGGTCTCTCTGTCGCTGTCCCCTCTCTCAGGTCTCTCTGTCGCTTTCCCCCATCTCAGGTCTCTCTGTCGCTGTCCCCTCTCTCAGGTCTCTCTGTCGCTTTCCCCCATCTCAGGTCTCTCTGTCGCTGTCCCCTCTCTCAGGTCTCTCTGTCTCTGTCCCCCATCTCAGGTCTCTCTGTCTCTGTCCCCTCTCTCAGGTCTCTCTGTCTCTGTCCCCTCTCTCAGGTCTCTCTGTCTCTGTCCCCTCTCTCAGGTCTCTCTGTCGCTGTCCCCCATCTCAGGTCTCTCTGTCGCTGTCCCCTATCTCAGGTCTCTGTCGCTGTCCCCTCTCTCAGGTCTCTCTGTCTCTGTCCCCCATCTCAGGTCTCTGTCACTGTCCCCCATCTCAGGTCTTTCTGTCGCTGTCCCCTCTCTCAGGTCTCTCTGTCTCTGTCCCCCATCTCAGGTCTCTGTCCCCTCTCTCAGGTCTCTCTGTCTCTGTCCCCCATCTCAGGTCTTTCTGTCGCTGTCCCCTCTCTCAGGTCTCTCTGTCCCCTCTCTCAGGTCTTTCTGTCGCTGTCCCCTCTCTCAGGTCTTTTTGTCGCTGTCCCCTCTCTCAGGTCTTTCTGTCGCTGTCCCCTCTCTCAGGTCTTTCTGTCGCTGTCCCCTCTCTCAGGTCTTTCTGTCGCTGTCCCCTCTCTCAGGTTTCTCTGTCGCTGTCCCCTCTCTCAGGTCTTTCTGTCGCTGTCCCCTATCTCAGGTCTCTCTGTCGCTGTCCCCTCTCTCAGGTCTCTCTGTCCCCTCTCTCAGGTCTCTCTGTCCCCTCTCTCAGGTCTCTCTGTCCCCTCTCTCAGGTCTTTTTGTCGCTGTCCCCTCTCTCAGATCTCTCTGTCCCTGTCCCCCATCTCAGGTCTCTCTGTCCCCTCTCTCAGGTCTCTCTGTCCCCTCTCTCAGGTCTCTCTGTCGCTGTCCCCCATCTCAGGTCTCTCTGTCGCTGTTCCCCATCTCAGGTCTCTCTGTCCCCTCTCTCAGATCTCTCTGTCGCTGTCCCCCATCTCAGGTCTCTCTGTCCCCTCTCTCAGGTCTCTGTCCCCTATCTCAGGTCTCTGTCCCCTATCTCAGGTCTCTCTGTCGCTGTCCCCTCTCTCAGGTCTCTCTGTCGCTGTCCCCTCTCTCAGGTTTCTCTGTCCCTGTCCCCCATCTCAGGTCTCTCTGTCCCTGTCCCCCATCTCAGGTCTCTCTGTCGCTGTCCCCTCTCTCAGGTCTCTCTGTCGCTGTCCCCTCTCTCAGGTCTCTCTGTCGCTGTCCCCTCTCTCAGGTCTCTCTGTCGCTGTCCCCCATCTCAGGTCTCGCTGTCCCCTCTCTCAAGTCTCTCTGTCGCTGTCCCCTCTCTCAGGTCTCTATGTCGCTGTCCCCTCTCTCAGGTCTCTCTGTCGCTGTCCCCTCTCTCAGGTCTCTCTGTCGCTGTCCCCTCTCTCAGGTCTCTCTGTCGCTGTCCCCTCTCTCAGGTCTCTCTGTCGCTGTCCCCTCTCTCAGGTCTCTCTGTCTCTGTCCCCTCTCTCAGGTCTCTCTGTCTCTGTCCCCTCTCTCAGATCTCTCTGTCGCTGTCCCCTCTCTCAGGTCTCTCTGTCGCTGTCCCCTCTCTCAGATCTCTCTGCCGCTGTCCCCCATCTCAGGTCTCTGTCCCCTCTCTCAGGTCTCTCTGTCGCTGTCCCCTCTCTCAGGTCTCTCTGTCTCTGTCCCCTCTCTCAGGTCTCTCTGTCGCTTTCCCCTCTCTCAGGTCTCTCTGTCCCCTCTCTCAGGTCTTTCTGTCGCTGTCCCCTCTCTCAGGTCTCTCTGTCGCTGTCCCCTCTCTCAGGTCTCTCTGTCGCTGTCCCCTCTCTCAGGTCTCTCTGTCGCTGTCCCCTCTCTCAGGTCTCTCTGTCGCTGTCCCCTATCTCAGGTCTCTCTGTCGCTGTCCCCTCTCTCAGGTCTCTCTGTCGCTGTCCCCTCTCTCAGGTTTCTCTGTCGCTGTCCCCTCTCTCAGGTCTCTCTGTCGCTGTCCCCCATCTCAGATCTCTCTGTCGCTGTCCCCCATCTCAGATCTCTCTGTCGCTGTCCCCTATCTCAGATCTCTCTGTCGCTGTCCCCTCTCTCAGGTCTTTCTGTCGCTGTCCCCTCTCTCAGGTCTCTCTCTGTCCCCTCTCTCAGGTCTCTCTGTCCCCTCTCTCAGGTTTCTCTGTCGCTGTCCCCTCTCTCAGGTTTCTCTGTCGCTGTCCCCTAACTCAGGTCTCTCTGTCCCCTCTCTCAGGTCTCTCTGTCGCTGTCCCCTCTCTCAGGTCTCTCTGTCGCTGTCCCCCCATCTCAGGTCTCTGTTGCTGTCCCCTCTCTCAGGTCTCTCTGTCCCCTCTCTCAGGTTTCTCTGTCCCCTCTCTCAGGTCTCTCTGTCCCCTCTCTCAGGTCTCTCTGTCCCCTCTCTCAGGTCTTTCTGTCGCTGTCCCCTATCTCAGGTCTCTCTGTCGCTGTCCCCCATCTCAGGTCTCTCTGTCGCTGTCCCCCATCTCAGGTCTCTCTGTCGCTGTCCCCCATCTCAGGTCTCTCTGTCCCCTCTCTCAGGTCTCTCTGTCGCTGTCCCCTCTCTCAGGTCTCTCTGTCGCTGTCCCCTCTCTCAGGTCTCTCTGTCGCTGTCCCCCATCTCAGGTCTCTCTGTCGCTGTCCCCTCTCTCAGGTCTCTCTGTCGCTGTCCCCTCTCTCAGGTCTCTCTGTCCCCTCTCTCAGGTCCCTCTGTCCCCTCTCTCAGGTCTCTCTGTCGCTGTCCCCTCTCTCAGATCTCTCTGTCGCTGTCCCCTCTCTCAGATCTCTCTGTCGCTGTCCCCTCTCTCAGGTCTCTGTCCCCCATCTCAGGTCCCCTCTCTCAGATCTCTCTACCGCTGTCCCCCATCTCAGGTCTCTCTGTCGCTGTCCCCCATCTCAGGTCTCTCTGTCGCTGTCCCCCATCTCAGGTCTCTCTGTCGCTGTCCCCCATCTCAGGTCTCTCTGTCGCTGTCCCCCATCTCAGGTCTCTCTGTCGCTGTCCCCCATCTCAGGTCTCTCTGTCGCTGTCCCCCATCTCAGGTCTCTCTGTCGCTGTCCCCCATCTCAGGTCTCTCTGTCGCTGTCCCCCATCTCAGGTCTCTCTGTCGCTGTCCCCCATCTCAGGTCTTTCTGTCGCTGTCCCCCATCTCAGGTCTTTCTGTCGCTGTCCCCCATCTCAGGTCTCTCTGTCGCTGTCCCCCATCTCAGGTCTCTCTGTCACTGTCCCCCATCTCAGGTCTCTCTGTCGCTGTCCCCCATCTCAGGTCTCTGTCACTGTCCCCCATCTCAGGTCTTTCTGTCGCTGTCCCCTCTCTCAGGTCTCTCTGTCCCCTCTCTCAGGTCTCTCTGTCCCCTCTCTCAGGTCTCTCTGTCCCCTCTCTCAGGTCTTTCTGTCCCCTCTCTCAGGTCTCTCTGTCCCCTCTCTCAGGTCTTTCTGTCGCTGTCCCCTCTCTCAGGTCTTTCTGTCGCTGTCCCCTCTCTCAGGTCTTTTTGTCGCTGTCCCCTATCTCAGATCTCTCTGTCGCTGTCCCCTCTCTCAGGTTTCTCTGTCGCTGTCCCCTAACTCAGGTCTCTCTGTCGCTGTCCCCCATCTCAGGTCTCTCTGTCGCTGTCCCCCATCTCAGGTCTTTCTGTCGCTGTCCCCCATCTCAGGTCTCTCTGTCCCCTCTCTCAGATCTCTCTGTCGCTGTCCCCTCTCTCAGGTCTCTCTGTCGCTGTCCCCCCATCTCAGGTCTCTGTCCCCTCTCTCAGGTCTCTGTCCCCTATCTCAGGTCTCTCTGTCGCTGTCCCCCCATCTCAGGTCTCTCTGTCGCTGTCCCCTCTCTCAGGTCTCTCTGTCCCCTCTCTCAGGTCTCTCTGTCCCCTCTCTCAGGTCTCTCTGTCCCCTCTCTCAGGTCTCTCTGTCCCCTTTCTCAGGTCTTTCTGTCGCTGTCCCCTCTCTCAGGTCTTTTTGTCGCTGTCCCCTATCTCAGATCTCTCTGTCGCTGTCCCCTCTCTCAGGTTTCTCTGTCGCTGTCCCCTAACTCAGGTCTCTCTGTCGCTGTCTGTTACGGTTACCCTTAGTCTCGCTGAGAGATGGACCGCTTAGTAGCCTGGATCCCTATTGCTAAAGAGGGGAGAAGCTGCTTTCCATAGTATTCTATATGAGTCTCGCAAATATAGAATAATCTCCCTTAGCTGCAGTACAGCTAGGATACCCTTCTGCCCACAAAAACGAGTCAACGCTGCGATTGAGGGTCAAACAAGAACTCAGGACTGGGATGTTACATGCACACAGGGCACTCCCAGGGGGAGAGGGGGGGGAAGCACAAAATCCCCCATCACACATTTAGATAGAGAGCACTGTCCTTTGACAGGCCACAATAGGATTACAGTACTTAAGATAACAAGTTTACAAGTTCATCTTATCAATTAGCAGTCTGGCTCCAGAGGTGATTAGACAATAGTTTCTAAAAGCTGAAAAAAAAGAGTTAACTCTTTATGAAATGAAACTTGTTACAGTTTTCTTGGAGCCCTTCTTAGGCGCTGGCTTGCTGGTTCAGGCATTGCTGCTGGGAAATAAGCTCTTCACAACAAAATAACTAATGCTTCTGTAACATTGCTCCCTTTCTGTGGAACACTCTGGCAGACACGGTCTGACCCCTTTTCGGGGCAGACTAAGGCTGTCCAGACCGCTGGTTATGCGGGGCTGAGGTCGGTTTGTCTGGACAACCCGTCGGCGTTGCCATTCTGTTTCCCAGGTCTGTAAGTAATGGTGAAATTGAAGGTTTGCAACGATAAGCTCCAACGTAATAGCCTGCCGTTATCTCCAGAGACCCGGTTCAGCCACACCAACGGGTTATGGTCGGTGACCAGAGTGAACTCCTGACCATATAAATAGGGAGTCAATTTCTTTAATGCCCACACCAAAGCCAAACACTCCTTTTCGACCGCTGCATAGCTGACTTCGCGGGGCAGGAGCTTCCGGCTGATGTAGGCAACTGGATGCTCCCCTCCATCTTCGCCTACTTGGCTGAGGACGGCTCCCAGCCCGAACATGGAAGCATCTGTATGGACGATAAAACGTTTGTTAAGGGCTGGGGCCGCCAAGACAGGAGCGTTAATTAGAGCATTTTTGAGAGCCTGGAAAGCCGTTTCACAGTGGGGAGACCACAGGACCTGTCGAGGTAAGTTCTTCTTGGTCAAGTCAGTCAGGGGTTTGGCAAGTGTGCTGTAGTCTGGTACGAACCGTCTATAGTACCCTGCCGTGCCCAGGAAGGCTAGGACCTGAGTCTTAGTGATGGGGGTGGGCCAATTGGCGACAGCTTCTATTTTGGCCGGCTCTGGTCGCTGCTTTCCACACCCCACCCGGTGACCCAGGTACTGTACCTCGGCCATCCCAAAGTGGCATTTTTCTGGCTTCAGAGTCAGGCCAGCAGCCCGGATCTGATCCAGAACCATTCCCACATGAGCTAAGTGGTCCTCCCAGGACTCACTGTGGATCGCTATGTCGTCCAGGTAGGCGCAAGCAAAACTCTGGAAGCCATCCAGGAGCCTATCCACCAAGCGCTGGAATGTAGCTGGGGCATTCTTCATCCCAAACGGCATTACCCTAAACTGATATAAGCCGAATGGGGTGACGAATGCCGACTTGGGGATAGCCTCCGGGGCCAGGGGAATCTGCCAGTAACCTTTGCAGAGGTCAATAGTGGTCAGGTAATTTCCCCTGGCTATACGATCGAGTAGCTCGTCTACCCTGGGCATAGGGTAAGCGTCCGTCACGGTATTTTCATTGAGCCTCCGATAGTCTACGCAGAACCGGGTGGTCCCATCTTTCTTGGGCACCAAGACAACTGGGGAGGCCCAGGGACTATCGGAGGGCTCAATTACCCTGAGCTGGAGCATCTCATCGATCTCCTTCTTCATTCCTGTCCTAACTGCTTCGGGGATAAGGTGAGGTGTTTGGACTGGAGGAGTTGGTTGAGCTGCTCCCTTTCAGTGGGGCTAAGTCGGTCCCCTATCTGAACCTGCGCCACTATACCTGTGGGGAGGTTCTTTTCTAATAGGTCTGGAATGGGTAAACTGTCGGGGTCTTCCTGAGGGGAACAACATACGGCCGTCACGTTCTCTGGTCGCTCAAAATATTCCTTGAGCATGTTTACATGGAATGTCTTTCTAAGATTGTTGTCGTGGCAGCTAGCTATCACATAAGTGGTGTCTCCCCTTTTCTCTACGATCTGGTAGGGACCCTTCCAGGACGCCTGCAATTTGTCTGTCTTCACCGGCTTAAGTACTAACACCTTTTGTCCTATGGTGAAGATTCTCTTTCGGGCCCCCCGATCGTACCATACTTTCTGTCTTCTCTGGGCCAACTGGAGATTAGCCCGCACGGATTTGGCTAATTGCTCCATTCGGTCCCTGAGTTCCAGCACGTATGGCACAATTGGGACACCGTCAGCCTCCATCTCTCCCTCCCAGTGCTCCCGGATCAGGTTTAGGGGTCCCCGTACCTTTCTTCCGTAGAGCAACTCGAAGGGAGAGAACCCTGTCGTTTCCTGGGGCACCTCCCGATAAGCAAATAGGAGGTGCGGCAGGAAGCGTTCCCAGTCTCGGTATTCCTGAGTGAACGTCTTGAGCATTTGCTTGAGGGTCCCATTGAACCTCTCACACAGCCCGTTCGTCTGGGGGTGGTATGGGGAGCTTAGGAGGGACTTAATTTTGCAAACCTGCCAGAGTTGTTGGGTCAATTCAGCCGTAAATTGGGTGCCTCGGTCGGATAGGATTTCTTTTGGAAATCCTACCCGGGAGAACACCTGTACTAGTGCATTCGCTACCGTATCCGCTTGTATGTTGGATAGGGCGACAGCCTCTGGGTACCTGGTAGCGTAGTCCACTACGGTAAGAATGTATCGCTTACCGGAGGGACTAGGGGTAGCCAGTGGTCCCACTAGGTCAATAGCAACCCGGCTGAAGGGTTCCTCTACAATGGGCATATTTACTAGCTGGGCTTTAGGGTGATCGCCTCGCCTTCCTACTAGTTGACACACATCGCAGGTGTTACAGTAAGTTCTAACGTCAGCGTGCACCCCTGGCCAAAAGAACGTGTGAGTAATGCGGTGTAGGGTACGGGTAACGGCTAGGTGGCCTGCTAAGGGGATGTCGTGGCCTATTTTGAGGATTTCTTGACGGTATTTGTGGGGCACTACCAGCTGTCGCCTACGCTGTCCCCTTTTCTCTGTCCAGCGGTATAGTTTCCCTTTTTCCCATAAGAATGTTTCGTTATCTGCCCCGCCCCCTCCGGTCTCTGCTCGTTCCCGGTACTTTTGTAAGGTCGGGTCAGTCTTAGACTCTGCCTCGAAGGCATCTGGGGTGTCCCAGGGTATGGGGCCTAACCTGTCAGGCAAGGTCGGGGTAGGTCTTACCTGTGTCTCCCGCACTGGTGAGAGCTCTCGCTCCGTCCGGGCTTGGGCCCGTGTAGTCACTGGGTCCGCCTCGTTGTTGCATACTGGAGCATAGGCAGAAGTCATGGGGCCCAAATCGTTGCCCAGTAGTACTTCGGCAGGTAAATTATCCATTAGGCCCACGTTCACAGCCCCCTTTCCCGCTCCCCAATCAAGATGCACTTTAGCTGTTGGAATTTTGTACACATCCCCCCCCGCCACTCTAACGGCCACAGTCTGTCCGGATCGCTTGTGCTCGGGCACCAAATGACTCTGTACCAGCGTGATAGTAGCCCCTGTGTCTCGCAATCCCTCGGTAGATCGCCCCTCGAGCCATACCCTCTGCCGATGGTGCTGGCGGTTATCTGAGGCAGCATATACAGGGTCTGCCTCGTGAAGCGGCCCCACATATCCCTCCATAGGGGCCTCTTGGTTAACACAGAGGGCCCGGGCCGGACGATAGGACCCAGAGGGGTAATTGTAATTCCTGGGTGTCTGGTGCGTATTAAGGGGGCAGCTAGCCATGAAATGCCCTGGTTGCTTGCATCGGTGGCAAGTCGGTCTGGGACGCTCAGAGCTGTTATTGGGTGGTCCTGAGTGTCGGACGGGCCCTGTGGGCACCGGGGCTCGGAATTCAGCACGAGGGGGTGCACGGTAAACCTCTCTGGGTTCGACCCGTGCTGGAGCTCGGTAGTTCATGGGTTCGTGAAGACGGGAGTCATAATGTTCATCGGCCAATTTGGCTGCTTCTTCTAAGGTAGAAGGCCGCCTGTCTCGCAGCCATTCCTTCCCTTGCTGTTCCATGCCATTATAAAAATGTTCTAAGAGAAACAATTGTAAAATTTCCTCCCCAGTCACCGCTTTACTTCCGCTCAGCCAGTGATTTGCCGCTCTCCGCATTCGGTGCGCCCATTCCATATGGGTATCGTTAGGCTTCTTTTCCGTGCCCCGAAACTGTCGGCGATACGTGTCCGGAGTTACAGCGTACCGTCGCAACAGTGTCTCCTTAACTAGCTCATACTGTGTCACTTCCTCAGCACCCAGAGTACGAAAGGCTTCCAGGGCTCGCCCGGATAGTTTCCCAGACAATATCGTGGGCCACTCTCTGTTGGGAATCTGGTGCAGGGCACATTGCCTTTCGAAGTCCGCCAAATATTCATCAATCCCTGTCTCGCTCTCTAGGAAGGGTCGAAATGCCGCATAGGGTATCTTGGGCCTCCCAGCATTTTCGACAGGGATGATTACCTGCGGGGCTTCAGCATTGCGGTGTGCGTTCGCTAGGTTGAGTTTGTGGGCTCGAGTCTCTCGTATATCCTCGTCCGCCTCCGCCATCAACTGCTGTACCAATTCCATGGAGGGGTTCGGCCCGTATAATGAGAGCCTTTCCCGAACAATCCTGGTTTTTTCGTCACTAATCGTGGTCGGTGTTTCCGCCATTGTGAAGCTCTGATCCAGTTCGGTCAATTCTGCGATCAGCTCTCTCCTCGGCCGGTTGCTGGCGTACCCCCCTCTGCTTTCAAGTAAATCCTTTAGGGTTGTACGCTTCAATTTTTCGTAAGCGCTCTCCATCCGTTCTGTACCTCTCCTAGGAAATCCAGGAAAATCCCGCCGCTGCCGCCAAATGTTACGGTTACCCTTAGTCTCGCTGAGAGATGGACCGCTTAGTAGCCTGGATCCCTATTGCTAAAGAGGGGAGAAGCTGCTTTCCATAGTATTCTATATGAGTCTCGCAAATATAGAATAATCTCCCTTAGCTGCAGTACAGCTAGGATACCCTTCTGCCCACAAAAACGAGTCAACGCTGCGATTGAGGGTCAAACAAGAACTCAGGACTGGGATGCCCAGCCTGCTTTTTATTAAGGTTACATGCACACAGGGCACTCCCAGGGGGAGAGGGGGGGGAAGCACAAAATCCCCCATCACACATTTAGATAGAGAGCACTGTCCTTTGACAGGCCACAATAGGATTACAGTACTTAAGATAACAAGTTTACAAGTTCATCTTATCAATTAGCAGTCTGGCTCCAGAGGTGATTAGACAATAGTTTCTAAAAGCTGAAAAAAAAGAGTTAACTCTTTATGAAATGAAACTTGTTACAGTTTTCTTGGAGCCCTTCTTAGGCGCTGGCTTGCTGGTTCAGGCATTGCTGCTGGGAAATAAGCTCTTCACAACAAAATAACTAATGCTTCTGTAACACTGTCCCCCATCTCAGGTCTCTCTGTCGCTGTCCCCCATCTCAGGTCTTTCTGTCGCTGTCCCCCATCTCAGGTCTCTCTGTCCCCTCTCTCAGATCTCTCTGTCGCTGTCCCCTCTCTCAGATCTCTCTGTCGCTGTCCCCCCATCTCAGGTCTCTGTCCCCTCTCTCAGGTCTCTCTGTCGCTGTCCCCCCATCTCAGGTCTCTCTGTCGCTGTCCCCTCTCTCAGGTCTCTCTGTCCCCTCTCTCAGGTCTCTCTGTCCCCTCTCTCAGGTCTCTCTGTCCCCTCTCTCAGGTCTCTCTGTCCCCCATCTCAGGTCTCTCTGTCCCCTCTCTCAGGTCTCTCTATCCCCTCTCTCAGGTCTCTCTGTCCCCTCTCCCCTCTCTCAGGTCTCTCAGGTCCCCTCTCTCAGATCTCTCTGTCGCTGTCCCCCATCTCAAGTCTCTCTGTCGCTGTCCCCTCTCTCAGATCTCTCTGTCGCTGTCCCCTCTCTCAGGTCTCTCTGTCTCTGTCCCCCATCTCTGGTCTCTCTGTCGCTGTCCCCCCATCTCAGGTCTCTCTGTCGCTGTCCCCTCTCTCAGGTCTCTGTTGCTGTCCCCCATCTCAGGTCTCTCTGTCCCCTCTCTCAGGTCTCTCTGTCCCCTCTCTCAGGTCTCTCTGTCCCCTCTCTCAGGTCTTTCTGTCGCTGTCCCCCATCTCAGGTCTCTCTGTCGCTGTCCCCCATCTCAGGTCTCTCTGTCGCTGTCCCCCATCTCAGGTCTCTCTGTCGCTGTCCCCTCTCTCAGGTCTCTCTGTCGCTGTCCCCTCTCTCAGGTCTCTCTGTCGCTGTCCCCTCTCTCAGATCTCTCTGTCGCTGTCCCCCCATCTCAGGTCTCTCTGTCCCCTCTCTCAGGTCTCTCTGTCGCTGTCCCCTCTCTCAGGTCTCTCTGTCCCCTCTCTCAGGTCTCTCTGTCCCCTCTCTCAGGTCTCTCTGTCCCCTCTCTCAGGTCTCTCTGTCCCCTCTCTCAGGTTTTTCTGTTGCTGTCCCCTCTCTCAGGTCTCTCTGTCCCCTCTCTCAGGTCTCTCTGTCCCCTCTCTCAGGTTTTTCTGTCGCTGTCCCCCATCTCAGGTCTCTCTGTCCCTGTCCCCCATCTCAGGTCTCTCTGTCCCTGTCCCCCATCTCAGGTCTCTCTGTCCCTGTCCCCCATCTCAGGTCTCTCTGTCCCCTCTCTCAGGTCTCTCTGTCGCTGTCCCCTCTCTCAGATCTCTCTGTCGCTGTCCCCTCTCTCAGATCTCTCTGTCGCTGTCCCCTCTCTCAGGTCTCTCTGTTGCTGTCCCCCATCTCAGGTCTCTGTCGCTTTCCCCCATCTCAGGTCTCTCTGTCCCTGTCCCCTCTCTCAGGTCTCTCTGTCCCTATCCCCCATCTCAGGTCTCTGTCCCCTATCTCAGGTCTCTCTGTCGCTGTCCCCTCTCTCAGGTCTCTCTGTCGCTGTCCCCTCTCTCAGGTCTCTCTGTCGCTGTCCCCTCTCTCAGATCTCTCTGTCGCTGTCCCCTCTCTCAGGTCTCTCTGTCGCTGTCCCCTCTCTCAGGTCTCTCTGTCGCTGTCCCCTCTCTCAGGTCTCTGTCGCTTTCCCCGTCTCAGGTCTCTCTGTCCCTGTCCCCTCTCTCAGATCTCTCTGTCGCTGTCCCCTATCTCTGGTCTCTCTGTCGCTGTCCCCTCTCTCAGATCTCTCTGTCGCTGTCCCCTATCTCTGGTCTCTCTGTCGCTGTCCCCTCTCTCAGATCTCTCTGTCGCTGTCCCCTATCTCTGGTCTCTCTGTCCCTGTCCCCTCTCTCAGGTCTCTCTGTCGCTGTCCCCTCTCTCAGATCTCTCTGTCGCTGTCCCCTATCTCTGGTCTCTCTGTCCCTGTCCCCTATCTCTGGTCTCTCTGTCGCTGCCCCCCGTCTCATGCCTGTCACCTCCTCTTTTGTTACAGTCTCCCTGGGTCAGACCAGGACTTCAGCTGTTAATCTTAACACTATTTTTTTGGATGTTGTTCCTTTGTTTAAATAAGCCACGTTATATTTCACATACAGAGAAGGATTTGAGAAGTGTTTGGGATATAATTGTGGAATAAAGAGTACAGATAGGATTATGAGCAGGGCAGGTATCCCCCACCTGTATATAGTACACATATATACGTAAGCACTTGTCATATTCCCCCCGAGTGCAGAAAAGACACATATTAATTAGTGCCAGGTCAGAGGTCCTGTCCTTATAGGGGGAGAGTGACACTAATACAGCAGAGGAGGCCATAGATATGGATTTATATATAGATACGGAGCAAAGGGTCTTGTAACTGCAAACAAAGTATAATGGTTTGTGATACCCAGAGGTCGTTGTAAATAGCAAATGAGTGCCCCTCTGCTGTGACTTTATGTGCATCATTCATTTAAGCCACAGAGTATAGAACTAACTAGCTCCACATCTGCTGCAAATAAAAGCAAACTCGGCACCAATATAATGCAGCAAGAACTCAAATAGCCTGCAAGTTCTTACCTGAATTAAATTAGATAGAGATTCCTGGTGTGTGTGATGTACAGCTGAATGTGTGCCCTGGTGTGTGTGATGTACAGCTGAATGTGTGCCTGGTGTGTGTGTGATGTACAGCAGACTGTGTGCCCTGGTGTGTTATGTACAGCTGAATGTGTGCCTGGTGTGTGTGTGATGTACAGCTGAATGTGTGCCTGGTGTGTGTGTGATGTACAGCTGAATGTGTGCCCTGGTGTGTGTGATGTACAGCTGAATGTGTGCCTGGTGTGTGTGTGATGTACAGCAGACTGTGTGCCCGGGTGTGTGTGTGATGTACAGCAGACTGTGTGCCCTGGTGTGTGTGTGTGTGTTTGTGTGATGTACAGCAGACTGTGTGCCCTGGTGTGTGTGTGATGTACAGCAGACTGTGTGCCCTGGTGTGTGTGTGATGTACAGCAGACTGTGTGCCCTGGTGTGTGTGTGATGTACAGCAGACTGTGTGCCCTGGTGTGTTATGTACAGCTGAATGTGTGCCTGGTGTGTTATGTACAGCTGAATGTGTGCCCTGGTGTGTGTGTGTGTGATGTACAGCAGACTGTGTGCCCTGGTGTGTGATGTACAGCAGACTGTGTGCCCTGGTGTGTTATGTACAGCTGAATGTGTGCCTGGTGTGTGTGTGATGTACAGCTGAATGTGTGCCTGGTGTGTGTGTGATGTACAGCTGAATGTGTGCCCTGGTGTGTGTGATGTACAGCTGAATGTGTGCCTGGTGTGTGTGTGATGTACAGCAGACTCTGTGACCTGGTGTGTGTGTGATGTACAGCAGACTGTGTGCCCTGGTGTGTGTGTGTGTGTGTGTGATGTACAGCAGACTGTGTGCCCTGGTGTGTGTGTGTGTGATGTACAGCAGACTGTGTGCCCTGGTGTGTGTGTGATGTACAGCAGACTGTGTGCCCTGGTGTGTGTGATGTACAGCAGACTGTGTGTGTGTGTGTGTGTGAGATGTACAGCAGACTGTGTGTGTGTGAGATGTACAGCAGACTGTGTGTGTGTGAGATGTACAGCAGACTGTGTGTGTGTGTGAGATGTACAGCAGACTGTGTGTGTGTGAGATGTACAGCAGACTGTGTGTGTGTGAGATGTACAGCAGACTGTGTGTGTGTGAGATGTACAGCAGACTGTGTGTGTGTGAGATGTACAGCAGACTGTGTGTGTGTGAGATGTACAGCAGACTGTGTGTGTGTGAGATGTACAGCAGACTGTGTGTGTGTGAGATGTACAGCAGACTGTGTGTGTGAGATGTACAGCAGACTGTGTGTGTGTGAGATGTACAGCAGACTGTGTGTGTGTGAGATGTACAGCAGACTGTGTGTGTGTGATGTACAGCAGACTGTGTGTGTGTGAGATGTACAGCAGACTGTGTGTGTGTGAGATGTACAGCAGACTGTGTGTGTGTGAGATGTACAGCAGACTGTGTGCGTGTGAGATGTACAGCAGACTGTGTGCGTGTGAGATGTACAGCAGACTGTGTGCGTGTGAGATGTACAGCAGACTGTGTGCGTGTGAGATGTACAGCAGACTGTGTGCGTGTGAGATGTACAGCAGACTGTGTGCGTGTGTGATGTACAGCAGACTGTGTGCGTGTGTGATGTACAGCAGACTGTGTGCGTGTGTGATGTACAGCAGACTGTGTGCGTGTGTGATGTACAGCAGACTGTGTGTGTGTGATGTACAGCAGACTGTGTGTGTGTGATGTACAGCAGACTGTGTGTGTGTGATGTACAGCAGACTGTGTGTGTGTGATGTACAGCAGACTGTGTGTGTGTGATGTACAGCAGACTGTGTGTGTGTGATGTACAGCAGACTGTGTGTGTGTGTGAGATGTACAGCAGACTGTGTGTGTGTGAGATGTACAGCAGACTGTGTGTGTGTGAGATGTACAGCAGACTGTGTGTGTGTGAGATGTACAGCAGACTGTGTGTGTGTGATGTACAGCAGACTGTGTGTGTGTGTGTGTGTGTGATGTACAGCAGACTGTGTGTGTGTGTGTGTGTGATGTACAGCAGACTGTGTGTGTGTGTGATGTACAGCAGACTGTGTGTGTGTGTGATGTACAGCAGACTGTGTGTGTGTGAGATGTACAGCAGACTGTGTGTGTGTGTGAGAGATGTACAGCAGACTGTGTGTGTGAGACGTACAGCAGACTGTGTGTGTGAGACGTACAGCAGACTGTGTGTGTGTGATGTACAGCAGACTGTGTGTGTGTGATGTACAGCAGACTGTGTGTGTGTGTGTGTGTGATGTACAGCAGACTGTGTGTGTGTGTGTGTGTGTGTGATGTACAGCAGACTGTGTGTGTGTGTGTGAGATGTACAGCAGACTGTGTGTGTGTGATGTACAGCAGACTGTGTGTGTGTGATGTACAGCAGACTGTGTGTGTGTGTGTGTGTGATGTACAGCAGACTGTGTGTGTGTGTGTGTGTGTGTGTGATGTACAGCAGACTGTGTGTGTGTGTGTGAGATGTACAGCAGACTGTGTGTGTGTGATGTACAGCAGACTGTGTGTGTGTGTGTGTGATGTACAGCAGACTGTGTGTGTGTGAGATGTACAGCAGACTGTGTGTGTGTGTGAGATGTACAGCAGACTGTGTGTGTGTGATGTACAGCAGACTGTGTGTGTGATGTACAGCAGACTGTGTGTGTGTGTGTGTGATGTACAGCAGACTGTGTGTGTGTGATGTACAGCAGACTGTGTGTGTGTGTGTGTGATGTACAGCAGACTGTGTGTGTGTGAGATGTACAGCAGACTGTGTGTGTGTGTGTGAGATGTACAGCAGACTGTGTGTGTGTGATGTACAGCAGACTGTGTGTGTGATGTACAGCAGACTGTGTGTGTGTGTGTGTGATGTACAGCAGACTGTGTGTGTGTGTGATGTACAGCAGACTGTGTGTGTGTGTGAGATGTACAGCAGACTGTGTGTGTGTGTGTGAGATGTACAGCAGACTGTGTGTGTGTGTGTGAGATGTACAGCAGACTGTGTGTGTGATTTTTTTTTTAAATATCTTGATTAGTTCCAGCGACAAAAAATAAATATATGTCAACTTACATTTCGTTATGCCACACAGGGCATTTATAAATATATACAGATAAATGTATGTTGAAAATAACATATTAACAACGTATATAATACCAGAGAAAAATAACAGAACAAGAACAACAGATCAATATCTGGCATTCAAAAATCTAACCTAATATATCACTGGAAATTTTTATAAGTATTAAAAAACTAATAAACCAACCATCTAAACCAAAAAAAAAAAAAAAAATTTCCCTTTACATTCTCTCTCTCTCTCCCTCCCCTCTTACCCCCTCCCACTTCGATCTCTTACTTAACCTGCCACTTCTCTCTCTCTCCTTATTGTTAAATAGTTGCTATTTCATAATGATATCTCCCGCAGACCAGATACCCAAGTTGGAGGATATAATTCCAATATGACCAGTTCTAAAAAGGCTATAGTATTTAAAAAGGGTTGTAAGATACGTCTTTGTATCTGTAATGGGTAAGAAATAATCAGCGGAGACCAGTCCAGAAGGAAAGTCCTGACCCTAGATTCAACTGCAAATTTGGTATGAAAAATGAATTTCTTTAAGGAACCCTGTAACTCTGGGGGCTGTATGATCTTTCCAGCCCTTAACAATTAACTGTCTTGCAGTTATAATAATTGTATTAAATATCTTTATCACTCGTTTAGGGCGTAGATTAACGTTAGTTAGGAAAACTACCTCGTCAGCAGTAAATGGAGCCATATCTTTATAAATTTTACTATACCAGAATCTTATCTTTTGCCAATATTGTTGGATCCTGGGACAGGACCAGAACATATGGAGAATATCCGCCCTATCCAAAGAACACCTTGGGCAAGCATAACTCTGGGAAGGATAAAATCTGGCCATTTTATCTGGGGAAAGATAATAATTATTAACTAATTTCAAATGCGCTTCTTTCCATGATGTAGAGACTTGTAATTTTCCTAACTCTAGGAAGCTTCGCTCTATCCTATACTCCTCAACTTCCGGCAGGTATTTCTTCCAATAATTATATAATTTGTCTATGCATAATTCACCCTGTCTAGCCAAAATAATATCGTAAATCAATGATATTGAGGATTGACCCAAAGAAAATTGTCGAATAATATTCTTAATATCTAACCAATCCCTGAGAAATTCAGTATTCCATTTTTGCGAGAATATATAATGCCGTAACTGAAAGTAGGCAAATAAACTCGAACGATGTAGATTAAACCTTTGAAATAATAATTCTGAAGACAACAACTGATTATCATCAAATAACTGGTGGACATAGATCAGTCCTGCTTCAGCCCATAATCTAAAGACTCTCTGATTAATACCCGGGATAAATTCCGGGTTACCTATTATTGGAAGAAATTCCGAAAAAGATGGCGAAATTTTTAATATTCGACAAATTTTATGCCAAGCTATAATGACATTTTTAAAGGAAATTAATTTACTAAGATTTAAGGGTAACTTTTGTACCGGGCAATGCAGAATAGCTTTCAAAGAGAAAGGGGAAATCAAAAATGATTCTATCTCTACAGACACAAACTTATCTACCCCTGTAATCCAGTCGAGGGCCAATTTGGCTAGACAAGACCAATTATAGAGCCTAAAATCTGGTAAAGCAAGCCCTGCCCTAGCACATTTTTGCATCAGTCTACTGAGACTAATCCTGGGTTTCTTATTACCCCATATAAATTTAGATAGCCAAGATTGTACATTACAGATATCTTTATTGGTCATTAATAACGGCAGGTTTTGGAGAAAATATAGAACTCTTGGAAAAATAATAGTTTTAATCAAATTAATTCTCGCGGCCAATGAGATAGGGAGCAAGGACCAATTTTCAAGATCATTTTTAATTTTTTGTAATATCGGGGGAAAATTTAATTTATACCAATTTGTTGGGTTTCTATGAAAATTAATACCTAGATACCGGAAGGACTCGACCACTTTAAAAGGGTGGTCTCCCCAATTAGGTCCTTTCTTATATAGCCAAAGAAGTTCACTCTTATCAAAATTAATTTTATATTCTGAAAACGAGGAAAAGATTTTAAACAGTTGTAACAGTATGGGGATAGAATATTGCGCGTTATCCAGGAATATTAATAAATCATCAGCATATAAGAGAGTATTTAACCTCCAGGATCCCAATTGAATCCCTGATAGCCTATCCCGCAATAAGATAGCAAATGGCTCCAATGCCAAATTAAAAAGCAATGGGGAAAGGGGACATCCTTGTCTTGTCCCTCTTTTAAGTGATATATATGGGGAAGAATGGCCATTGATGCAGAGAAACGAAATTGGGTTTTTATATAAATTTCTAACAAAATCCAAAAACTGATTCTTGAATCCAAACCACTCCAGTGCTATGAATAAATACTTCCAGTTCACTGCATCAAAGGCCTTCTCAGCATCTACTGTCAGAATAGCTGCTTCAGAAATCTTTTTAAATTGTTCATTCTTAGGATCTAAATTCCATGCATAATCCAAGAATGTAGTGACTTGACGTATATTCTTAAGGGAATTCCTGCCCTTCATAAATCCAGTTTGATCTGGATGAATGATCCCATCTAATAGTTTGGCCAGTCTATTAGAGATAATAGCAGTTAGCAGCTTATAATCAGCATTAAGTACTGATATAGGCCTATAAGACCCTGGATCTTCCGGATCCTTACCTTTCTTCAAAATCAAAGATATACGTGCAGCAGAGAAATAATTAGACATTAAATTACTAGAAGAAAAATAGTAATTAAACAAATTCACCAAAGATAATTTTACTTCTTCCTTCAGAATTTTATAAAACTCTATCGGGATAGCATTTGGTCCTGGCGATTTATTAAGATTAGCTGACTGTATAGCCTCAAGAACTTCCTCCTCTAAGATGGGTCTGTTAAGCTCTGATAAATTCTCCTCCGAGATACTAGGGAGATTAACACTCGCCCAAAAATTTGAGGCATTATCCACATTAACCTGTGTCTCCGAATAAAGCCGTTGAAACACATTGAAAAACATCTGACTAATATCCTCTGTATTAGAGTACTTTATGTTCTCTATTTTAATAGCCGATATGAGATTCTTGTTTTTTCTCACCTTCACTACTCTAGCCAGAAATTTGGCTGAGTTCCCATAATGTCCTCTAAATTGATAATTAATTTTTAGTTCCTCTTCCTGTGATCTTTGTTTAAGAAAGATATCTCTTTCCCTTTTCAATTTACAATATCTATCCCAATTGTCCCTTGTCTTGTCAATATAACATTTTCTAAGGGCATTTCTAACTTGTGCTGTTAATTGCAGTTCCTGCTCCAGTTTTTTCTTCTTCCAAGTAGATAAATAGAGTTTAATTTCCCCCCTTAATACAGCTTTCGCTGCCTCCCAAAATATCTCTGGTTTACTAAATTGCCCTATATTAAAGGTGACATAGTCCTTCCACTTCTGTTTCAACCAATTGCTGAACCTAGGACTGTTTGTCAAAAATCGAGGGAAAAAAAAGGACATATTCTGAGTCTTAGGGGGGGAAATCGCCACCAATGTGAACGAGATTACCGCATGGTCAGAAATAACAATATCATATATATTTGCTTCTGATCTACATAAAGCGAGTGGTTTAGAAATTAAAAACATATCTATTCTTGAAAATGTCATGTGGGATTTAGACTCACAAGAGAAACTACGTAGTTCTGGATTTTTGAATCTCCATATATCAATTAATTTTAATTCCTGGCAAAAAGACGAAGTATTTCGCTATTTTATTATTTTCACGTAAATTTTTTGAAGATAATCTATCTAATATAGGGCACATCGTCATATTAAAATCCCCCCCTAAAACTAAATTGGCTGCTGATATCAGGAACAATTTACTTCTAATATTTTCCCAAAAAACAGGGGAGAAAGAATTAGGGCCATATATGTTGCAAATGACAAAATTACATTTATTAATCTGAATATGTAGTATCAGATATCTCCCTTCTGGATCGGCCTCCTTCTTCACAATATTATAATCTAAATTTCTATGTAGCAAAATAGCTACTCCTGATTTTCTTTTAACTCCTGGAGCGGGAACACATTCACCTACCCATTTGCACTTTAATTTCATAGCTTCTGCTAAATTTAAATGTGTTTCCTGCAACATCACAATATCGGGATTAAATTTCGCCAGATGTTTAATAATCAATTTACGTTTTTTTGGGGAGGTAATACCCCCTACATTCCAGGAGAGTATATTAATCCTGGTTGTCATTCAATATTAAATAAACCCAGTATATTATCAAACACCTTTAAACTGAAGTCCAAATTAACTGTATACCCAGAGGTGGGGGGGAGAAGGGGAGAGGGAAGACGAGAGGAGGAGAAAAAAACACACAAAAAAATAAAAGAAAACTGCCCCTCTTATACCAGCATCTAAGCCAGTATAGTATACCTGCGAAATATTCAATCTTAAAACAATAAGTAAACAGTACAAATGTAGATTCTTGTTTCCTTTTAACATTATAAATGCAGACTGCATCCAAACAAAACATATCTATAATCATGATAACAAAAGTAAAGGAAAACGAAAAGGAAACATAACCAAGCATATAGCGCATTAATCTTACTAAACACAATTTATCCCTTCTGGAAAAAATTAGTTTCCCTAATATACTACAGGGTGCTCATAAATTCGTGGGCCTCTTGGGGATTATTAAGAATTCGTCTAACCACATTCTCTTCTATCATAATTTTTGCGGGGTACACAACCCAGGCTTTAAACCCTTTGTCAATAATCTTGGTACATAACGGGATCATCTGTTTTCTTTTGGTGGATGTTTCTATTGAGAAATCTTGGAACATTAGTAACTTATTTTTTTTCAAACACAAATTCCCCCATCTTTCTATATGCTTTTAACAGATTTACTTTATCCTGAAATCTAAGCAGCTTAAAAATGCAAATTCTGCTTCTATTACCCCTAGCCATATTTGTTCTGCTGGGTCCCACCCTATGGGCTCTTTCTACCTCTAGGGGGAGCTGTTGATCAGGGAAACCTAATGCTTTAGGCAATAAGTGAGAAGTAAGTTTCATAAGATCCTCGTACTCAGGGGACTCAGGGAGACCCATGATTCTAATATTATTCCGTCTGGAGCGATCCTCAAGATCCTCCAGACGGAATTGTAAGCCAGAAATCTTGCAATCATGATCTTGGATTACTTTGTCTTGGGCATTAACCTGGTCCTCCAAGTCAGAGATCCTATTTTCCGCTTCTGATATCCTTGAGGCAAATTGTTTGACCTCATTTGATAAAGAAATAATGTCTGTAGAAATACTGCTAAGCTCTTTTTTAATAATATCGAATTGAGGAGTAAATACATCAGTTAATCGAGATACTAAACTACCTATGTCTAAATGGGATATACCCGCCTCTGATACGGGGTCCAATGAGGTATCCGCACTCCTAACCTTTCTATCCTTACTTTTGGGTGGCATTATGGGGGGGGACTCTGTTTCATGTGTATCATATATTTTTCCATATACCCTGTGATTGCTGTTAGTGAGTGTAAAAAATAAAACAAAAAATGTGAACAAATCCAACGGGACCTAGCGTCCCAAAAAAGAGAAAACTAAAACTTCAACTTAAGTTAGTGATGTATGTGTTTTTTCTTTCTTCTAAGTGACTATTTTTAAACTATAAGTGAGTACTTAAAATAATTAGTGTTATTACGGCCTATTATCTTGTATAATTTATAGTTATGGGGAGCGGACACCTATGTAGAACAGTAAATGGCAATATGTAGATTGCAATTAATCAGGGTTATATCCTTTAACCAACATGTTTTTAGCAGTACGTTATATCATTTCTCAATCAATAAACTTATACTCATAGAGAAAGAAAAAGATAAAAAGCAGCAACGTATTGCATATACAAATCTATATCAGCATAAAAGCGGATCCATTTGTTTAGCTGAAATTAAACAGTTACTTAACAAACTATTTCCCTCTTTTTCTCTTCT
The DNA here is from genome assembly GCF_027579735.1 of Bombina bombina. NCBI lineage: Eukaryota > Metazoa > Chordata > Amphibia > Anura > Bombinatoridae > Bombina > Bombina bombina. The sequence goes on along the minus strand of NC_069505.1, from coordinate 633,486,649 downwards.
CCTCTTTTCTCCTAAATAATTAGAGACCAATCAATAGAACAGGGCAAAAACAAACTGTTAAGCAGGCAATAGATATACCACCCACAGCACATATAATATAAAAAAAGGCCCAATTACACAGGCCTAATCTCTAGCTCCCTATAGGCCGCCAGTTAGTATACAGATAGTTCTGGAAAATGAAAAACACCTTCTTCAGGGTAGCCAGCAAGCACTATCCTGTTGCTCCATATATTTTTAGAACAGAGTTCCTCTTTATGGAATAATTGTGGCAGTTCCAAATACAGTCAGCTGTAGTCAACTCTGCTATACTTCGGTATCTGTTGCAACAATGCTCCTTATTTTTCTTAGGGAACACTTCAATCTTGTATTACCCCAAAGTCATCCAAAGGGGAATAGACAAACCAGAAAGGGAGTAGTACAGATTCACCAGATTAAGGAAAAAAAAAAAAAAAGCAATACCAATTCTCCCTAGCTTGCATCCATTCAGCCCCTTAGGAGAGCCATTAGCATCATAAACTTTCTGTGAATCTTCAGCTTCCAGGAGCCAAAATACCCAGTATAAATGAGCTATGCCTGCACACCAGATATATTTCACTAAGTTCACATAGACATTTGGCAGTTCGCTTGGGAAACCTTAGAGGGGTGAGGCCGGGATTTCTTTCAAACGGTCAGGCCGTATCAATATGCCGCTCTTCACCGCGAGGAGGAAGCGTTCCCCACAGATCTCTCTGCAGGCAGACTGCCCCCCTCCTACCAGTGGTTACTCCAGACACTAGGGCCCACCGCTTCACGGGTAATATCTCTCTTACCCGACTTTACTGTCCTCCTCCTCCAATCTGCCGGTTTCTTCTGCGATAGGTTGCGGTGTCCACCGCCAGGCTTTACCGCCAATACAGGGCTTCCTCAACACAGACGTAGACTTCGTCTGACCACCTGCAACCGGACCCAGGTATTCCGGATAGCGCAGGAACCTTTGCTGGGGGAGATTTCCTAGCTCCTTTCTCCAGAGCGCCGGGAGCCGAACAGTGTGTCTAACGGCTCCGCCCCCACCGGAAGTCCAGTGCCAGACTGTGTGTGTGATGTACAGCAGACTGTGTGTGTGTGTGATGTACAGCAGACTGTGTGCCCTGGTGTGTGTGTGTGATGTACAGCAGACTGTGTGCCCTGGTGTGTGTGTGTGTGATGTACAGCAGACTGTGTGTGTGT
>NC_069505.1:633480443-633482943 GCF_027579735.1 Bombina bombina | reverse complement strand
ATGTACAGCAGATTGTGTGCCCTGGTGTGTGTGTGTGATGTACAGCAGACTGTGTGCCCTGGTGTGTGTGTGATGTACAGCAGACTGTGTGCCCTGGTGTGTGTGTGTGATGTACAGCAGACTGTGTGCCCTGGTGTGTGTGTGTGATGTACAGCAGACTGTGTGCCCTGGTGTGTGTGTGTGATGTACAGCAGACTGTGTGCCCTGGTGAGTGTGTGTGTGTGTGTGTGTGATGTACAGCAGACTGTGTGCCCTGGTGTGTGTGTGTGTGTGTGTGTGATGTACAGCAGACTGTGTGTGTGTGTGATGTACAGCAGACTGTGTGCCCTGGTGTGTGTGTGTGTCTGTGTGATGTACAGCAGACTGTGTGCCCTGGGTGTGTGTGTGTGTGATGTACAGCAGACTGTGTGCCCTGGTGTGTGTGTGTGTGTGTGTGTGTGTGTGTGATGTACAGCAGACTGTGTGTGTGTGTGTGTGATGTACAGCAGACTGTGTGCCCTGGTGTGTGTGTGTGTGTCTGTGTGATGTACAGCAGACTGTGTGCCCTGGTGTGTGTGTGATGTACAGCAGACTGTGTGCCCTGGTGTGTGTGTGTGTGTGTCTGTGTGATGTACAGCAGACTGTGTGCCCTGGTGTGTGTGTGTGTGTGAGGTACAGCAGACTGTGTGCCCTGGTGTGTGTGTGTGTGTGAGGTACAGCAGACTGTGTGCCCTGGTGTGTGTGTGTGTGTGTGTGTGATGTACAGCAGACTGTGTGCGTGTGTGTGTGTGTGATGTACAGCAGACTGTGTGCCCTGGTGTGTGTGTGTGTGTGATGTACAGCAGACTGTGTGCGTGTGTGTGTGTGTGTGTGTGATGTACAGCAGACTGTGTGCCCTGGTGTGTGTGTGTGTGTGATGTACAGCTGAATGTGTGCCCTGGTGTGTGTGTGTGTGAGGTACAGCAGACTGTGTGCCCTGGTGTGTGTGTGTGTGTGTGTGTGATGTACAGCAGACTGTGTGCGTGTGTGTGTGTGTGTGTGTGTGATGTACAGCAGACTGTGTGCGTGTGATGTACAGCAGACTGTGTGCCCTGGTGTGTGTGTGTGTGATGTACAGCTGAATGTGTGCCCTGGTGTGTGTGATGTACAGCAGACTGTGTGCCCTGGTGTGTGTGTGTGTGTGTGTGATGTACAGCAGACTGTGTGCCCTGGTGTGTGTGTGAGAGAGATGTACTGCAGACTGTGTGTGTGTGTGTGTGTGTGTGTGTGATGTACAGCAGACTGTGTGTGTGTGTGTGTGTGTGTGTGGAATGTACAGCAGACTGTGTGCCCTGGTGTGTGTGTGTGATGTACAGCAGACTGTGTGCCCTGGTGTGTGTGTGTGTGATGTACAGCAGACTGTGTGCCCTGGTGTGTGTGTGTGTGATGTACAGCAGACTGTGTGCCCTGGTGTGTGTGTGTGTGATGTACAGCAGACTGTGTGCCCTGGTGTGTGTGTGTGTGATGTACAGCAGACTGTGTGCCCTGGTGTGTGTGTGTGATGTACAGCAGACTGTGTGCCCTGGTGTGTGTGTGTGTGTGTGTGTGATGTACTGCAGACTGTGTGTGTGTGTGTGTGTGATGTACTGCAGACTGTGTGTGTGTGTGTGTGTGATGTACTGCAGACTGTGTGTGTGTGTGTGTGTGTGTGGAATGTACAGCAGACTGTGTGCCCTGGTGTGTGTGTGTGATGTACAGCAGACTGTGTGCCCTGGTGTGTGTGTGTGATGTACAGCAGACTGTGTGCCCTGGTGTGTGTGTGTGTGATGTACAGCAGACTGTGTGCCCTGGTGTGTGTGTGTGATGTACAGCAGACTGTGTGCCCTGGTCTGTGTGTGTGTGTGTGTGTGATGTACAGCAGACTGTGTGCCCTGGTGTGTGTGTGTGTGTGTGTGTACAGCTGAATGTGTGCCTGGTGTGTGTGATGTACAGCAGACTGTGTGCCCTGGTGTGTGTGTGTGATGTACAGCTGAATGTGTGCCTGGTGTGTGTGTGATGTACAGCTGAATGTGTGCCTGGTGTGTGTGTGATGTACAGCTGAATGTGTGCCTGGTGTGTGTGTGTGATGTCAGCAGAGCTTGTGTGCCCTGGTGTGTGTGTGTGATGTACAGCAGGACTGTGTGCCTGGTGTGTGTGTGTGATGTAAAGCGGACTGTGTGCCCTGGTGTGTGTGTGTGATGTACAGCAGACTGTGTGCCCTGGTGAGTGTGTGTGTGTGTGTGTGTGATGTACAGCAGACTGTGTGCCCTGGTGTGTGTGTGTGTGTGTGTGTGTGATGTACAGCAGACTGTGTGTGTGTGTGTGTGATGTACAGCAGACTGTGTGCCCTGGTGTGTGTGTGTGTCTGTGTGATGTACAGCAGACTGTGTGCCCTGGTGTGTGTGTGTGTGATGTACAGCTGAATGTGTGCCTGGTGTGTGTGTGTGTGTGTGTGTGTGTGTGTGATGTACAGCAGACTGTGTGTGTGTGTGTGTGAGATCAC
>NC_069505.1:633239581-633342404 GCF_027579735.1 Bombina bombina | reverse complement strand
TGTCCTGTTTGCATGTAACCTGAATAAAAGCAGGCTGTGTGCTCCAGCACATGAGACCTATGTTGACCCTCTAACTTGAAGCTTTGACTCATGTTTGTAGGATACAGCTTATAATCACTACAGGGATTGCTATGCTCTTCATACTCCCTTAGCTACAGGGATTGCTACAGAAGGAAGAGGTTCACCTACTGGAGCCTGGTCATAGGTCCAGGGCGCAGAGCAGACGGCGAGATACCAGCCCAGCAGCGGTGGTTCATATAGTCTGCATTACTTATGGTGGCTACGCAGCAGTTATAGTGTCCACGGTGCTGCTGCTCCTTTGGTGAGCGCTAGGAGCATCCTTTTCTACGGTCCAACTTCCAGCCAGCCTGGAGGCAACCGTAACACATGGCCTTCAGCAACTAACATGACCACTAACCTTCTAGCATACATATACATGGCCTTCAGCAACTAACATGACCACTGACCTTCTAGCATACATATACATGGCCTTTATTAACTAACATGACCACTGACCTTCTAGCATACATATACATGGCCTTTATTAACCAACATGACCACTAACCTTCTAGCATACATATACATGGCCTTTATTAACTAACATTACCACTGACCTTCTAGCATACATATACATGGCCTTCAGCAACTAACATGACCACTGACCTTCTAGCATACATATACATGGCCTTTATTAACTAACATGACCACTAACCTTCTAGCATACATATACATGGCCTTCAGCAACTAACATGACCACTGACCTTCTAGCATACATATACATGGCCTTCAGCAACTAACATGACCACTGACCTTCTAGCATACATATACATGGCCTTTATTAACTAACATGACCACTGACCTTCTAGCATACATATACATGGCCTTTATTAACTAACATGACCACTAACCTTCTAGCATACATATACATGGCCTTCAGCAACTAACATGACCACTGACCTTCTAGCATACATATACATGGCCTTCAGCAACTAACATGACCACTGACCTTCTAGCATACATATACATGGCCTTCAGCAACTAACATGACCACTGACCTTCTAGCATACATATACATGGCCTTTATTAACTAACATGACCACTGACCTTCTAGCATACATATACATGGCCTTTATTAACTAACATGACCACTGACCTTCTAGCATACATATACATGGCCTTCAGCAACTAACATGACCACTGACCTTCTAGCATACATATACATGGCCTTCAGCAACTAACATGACCACTGACCTTCTAGCATACATATACATGGCCTTTATTAACTAACATGACCACTGACCTTCTAGCATACATATACATGGCCTTCAGCAACTAACATGACCACTGACCTTCTAGCATACATATACATGGCCTTCAGCAACTAACATGACCACTAACCTTCTAGCATACATATACATGGCCTTTATTAACTAACATGACCACTGACCTTCTAGCATACATATACATGGCCTTTATTAACTAACATGACCACTGACCTTCTAGCATACATATACATGGCCTTTATTAACTAACATGACCACTGACCTTCTAGCATACATATACATGGCCTTTATTAACTAACATGACCACTAACCTTCTAGCATACATATACATGGCCTTTATTAACTAACATGACCACTGACCTTCTAGCATACATATACATGGCCTTCAGCAACTAACATGACCACTAACCTTCTAGCATACATATACATGGCCTTTATTAACTAACATGACCACTGACCTTCTAGCATACATATACATGGCCTTTATTAACTAACATGACCACTGACCTTCTAGCATACATATACATGGCCTTTATTAACTAACATGACCACTGACCTTCTAGCATACATATACATGGCCTTTATTAACTAACATGACCACTGACCTTCTAGCATACATATACATGGCCTTCAGCAACTAACATGACCACTAACCTTCTAGCATACATATACATGGCCTTTATTAACCAACATGACCACTGACCTTCTAGCATACATATACATGGCCTTTATTAACTAACATGACCACTGACCTTCTAGCATACATATACATGGCCTTCAGCAACTAACATGACCACTGACCTTCTAGCATACATATACATGGCCTTCAGCAACTAACATGACCACTGACCTTCTAGCATACATATACATGGCCTTTATTTATTAACATGACCACTGACCTTCTAGCATACATATACATGGTCTTTATTAACCAACATGACCACTGACCTTCTAGCATACATATACATGGCCTTCAGCAACTAACATGACCACTGACCTTCTAGCATACATATACATGGCCTTTATTAACTAACATGACCACTAACCTTCTAGCATACATATACATGGCCTTTATTAACTAACATGACCACTAACCTTCTAGCATACATATACATGGCCTTTATTAACTAACATGACCACTAACCTTCTAGCATACATATACATGGCCTTTATTAACTAACATGACCACTGACCTTCTAGCATACATATACATGGCCTTTATTAACTAACATGACCACTGACCTTCTAGCATACATATACATGGCCTTTATTAACCAACATGACCACTGACCTTCTAGCATACATATACATGGCCTTTATTAACTAACATGACCACTGACCTTCTAGCATACATATACATGGCCTTTATTAACTAACATGACCACTGACCTTCTAGCATACATATACATGGCCTTTATTAACTAACATGACCACTGACCTTCTAGCATACATATACATGGCCTTTATTAACTAACATGACCACTGACCTTCTAGCATACATATACATGGCCTTTATTAACTAACATGACCACTGACCTTCTAGCATACATATACATGGCCTTTATTAACTAACATGACCACTGACCTTCTAGCATACATATACATGGCCTTCAGCAACTAACATGACCACTGACCTTCTAGCATACATATACATGGCCTTTATTAACTAACATGACCACTGACCTTCTAGCATACATATACATGGCCTTCAGCAACTAACATGACCACTGACCTTCTAGCATACATATACATGGCCTTTATTAACTAACATGACCACTGACCTTCTAGCATACATATACATGGCCTTCAGCAACTAACATGACCACTGACCTTCTAGCATACATATACATGGCCTTCAGCAACTAACATGACCACTGACCTTCTAGCATACATATACATGGCCTTTATTAACTAACATGACCACTGACCTTCTAGCATACATATACATGGCCTTTATTAACTAACATGACCACTGACCTTCTAGCATACATATACATGGCCTTTATTAACTAACATGACCACTGACCTTCTAGCATACATATACATGGCCTTTATTAACTAACATGACCACTGACCTTCTAGCATACATATACATGGCCTTTATTAACCAACATGACCACTGACCTTCTAGCATACATATACATGGCCTTCAGCAACTAACATGACCACTAACCTTCTAGCATACATATACATGGCCTTTATTAACTAACATGACCACTGACCTTCTAGCATACATATACATGGCCTTTATTAACTAACATGACCACTGACCTTCTAGCATACATATACATGGCCTTCAGCAACTAACATGACCACTGGCCTTCTAGCATACATATACATGGCCTTTATTAACTAACATGACCACTGACCTTCTAGCATACATATACATGGCCTTTATTAACTAACATGACCACTGACCTTCTAGCATACATATACATGGCCTTTATTAACTAACATGACCACTGACCTTCTAGCATACATATACATGGCCTTTATTAACTAACATGACCACTGACCTTCTAGCATACATATACATGGCCTTTATTAACTAACATGACCACTGACCTTCTAGCATACATATACATGGCCTTCAGCAACTAACATGACCACTGACCTTCTAGCATACATATACATGGCCTTCAGCAACTAACATGACCACTGACCTTCTAGCATACATATACATGGCCTTCAGCAACTAACATGACCACTGACCTTCTAGCATACATATACATGGCCTTTATTAACTAACATGACCACTGACCTTCTAGCATACATATACATGGCCTTCAGCAACTAACATGACCACTAACCTTCTAGCATACATATACATGGCCTTCAGCAACTAACATGACCACTGACCTTCTAGCATACATATACATGGCCTTCAGCAACTAACATGACCACTGACCTTCTAGCATACATATACATGGCCTTTATTAACTAACATGACCACTGACCTTCTAGCATACATATACATGGCCTTCAGCAACTAACATGACCACTGACCTTCTAGCATACATATACATGGCCTTCAGCAACTAACATGACCACTAACCTTCTAGCATACATATACATGGCCTTTATTAACTAACATGACCACTGACCTTCTAGCATACATATACATGGCCTTTATTAACTAACATGACCACTAACCTTCTAGCATACATATACATGGCCTTTATTAACTAACATGACCACTGACCTTCTAGCATACATATACATGGCCTTCAGCAACTAACATGACCACTAACCTTCTAGCATACATATACATGGCCTTTATTAACTAACATGACCACTGACCTTCTAGCATACATATACATGGCCTTTATTAACTAACATGACCACTGACCTTCTAGCATACATATACATGGCCTTTATTAACTAACATGACCACTAACCTTCTAGCATACATATACATGGCCTTCAGCAACTAACATGACCACTGACCTTCTAGCATACATATACATGGCCTTCAGCAACTAACATGACCACTGACCTTCTAGCATACATATACATGGCCTTTATTAACTAACATGACCACTGACCTTCTAGCATACATATACATGGCCTTCAGCAACTAACATGACCACTAACCTTCTAGCATACATATACATGGCCTTCAGCAACTAACATGACCACTGACCTTCTAGCATACATATACATGGCCTTTATTAACTAACATGACCACTGACCTTCTAGCATACATATACATGGCCTTTATTAACTAACATGACCACTGACCTTCTAGCATACATATACATGGCCTTTATTAACTAACATGACCACTGACCTTCTAGCATACATATACATGGCCTTTATTAACTAACATGACCACTGACCTTCTAGCATACATATACATGGCCTTTATTAACTAACATTACCACTGACCTTCTAGCATACATATACATGGCCTTTATTAACTAACATGACCACTGACCTTCTAGCATACATATACATGGCCTTCAGCAACTAACATGACCACTGACCTTCTAGCATACATATACATGGCCTTCAGCAACTAACATGACCACTAACCTTCTAGCATACATATACATGGCCTTTATTAACTAACATGACCACTAACCTTCTAGCATACATATACATGGCCTTCAGCAACTAACATGACCACTGACCTTCTAGCATACATATACATGGCCTTTATTAACTAACATGACCACTAACCTTCTAGCATACATATACATGGCCTTCAGCAACTAACATGACCACTAACCTTCTAGCATACATATACATGGCCTTTATTAACTAACATGACCACTAACCTTCTAGCATACATATACATGGCCTTTATTAACTAACATGACCACTAACCTTCTAGCATACATATACATGGCCTTTATTAACTAACATGACCACTAACCTTCTAGCATACATATACATGGCCTTTATTAACTAACATGACCACTGACCTTCTAGCATACATATACATGGCCTTTATTAACTAACATGACCACTGACCTTCTAGCATACATATACATGGCCTTTATTAACTAACATGACCACTGACCTTCTAGCATACATATACATGGCCTTTATTAACTAACATGACCACTGACCTTCTAGCATACATATACATGGCCTTTATTAACTAACATGACCACTGACCTTCTAGCATACATATACATGGCCTTCAGCAACTAACATGACCACTGACCTTCTAGCATACATATACATGGCCTTTATTAACTAACATGACCACTGACCTTCTAGCATACATATACATGGCCTTTATTAACTAACATGACCACTGACCTTCTAGCATACATATACATGGCCTTTATTAACTAACATGACCACTGACCTTCTAGCATACATATACATGGCCTTTATTAACTAACATGACCACTAACCTTCTAGCATACATATACATGGCCTTTATTAACTAACATGACCACTAACCTTCTAGCATACATATACATGGCCTTTATTAACTAACATGACCACTAACCTTCTAGCATACATATACATGGCCTTCAGCAACTAACATGACCACTGACCTTCTAGCATACATATACATGGCCTTTATTAACTAACATTACCACTGACCTTCTAGCATACATATACATGGCCTTCAGCAACTAACATGACCACTGACCTTCTAGCATACATATACATGGCCTTCAGCAACTAACATGACCACTGACCTTCTAGCATACATATACATGGCCTTCAGCAACTAACATGACCACTGACCTTCTAGCATACATATACATGGCCTTTATTAACTAACATGACCACTGACCTTCTAGCATACATATACATGGCCTTTATTAACTAACATGACCACTGACCTTCTAGCATACATATACATGGCCTTTATTAACTAACATGACCACTGACCTTCTAGCATACATATACATGGCCTTCAGCAACTAACATGACCACTGACCTTCTAGCATACATATACATGGCCTTTATTAACTAACATGACCACTGACCTTCTAGCATACATATACATGGCCTTTATTAACTAACATGACCACTGACCTTCTAGCATACATATACATGGCCTTTATTAACTAACATGACCACTGACCTTCTAGCATACATATACATGGCCTTCAGCAACTAACATGACCACTGACCTTCTAGCATACATATACATGGCCTTCAGCAACTAACATGACCACTGACCTTCTAGCATACATATACATGGCCTTTATTAACTAACATGACCACTGACCTTCTAGCATACATATACATGGCCTTTATTAACTAACATGACCACTGACCTTCTAGCATACATATACATGGCCTTTATTAACTAACATGACCACTAACCTTCTAGCATACATATACATGGCCTTTATTAACTAACATTACCACTGACCTTCTAGCATACATATACATGGCCTTTATTAACTAACATGACCACTGACCTTCTAGCATACATATACATGGCCTTCAGCAACTAACATGACCACTGACCTTCTAGCATACATATACATGGCCTTTATTAACTAACATGACCACTGACCTTCTAGCATACATATACATGGCCTTCAGCAACTAACATGACCACTGACCTTCTAGCATACATATACATGGCCTTCAGCAACTAACATGACCACTGACCTTCTAGCATACATATACATGGCCTTCAGCAACTAACATGACCACTGACCTTCTAGCATACATATACATGGCCTTTATTAACTAACATGACCACTGACCTTCTAGCATACATATACATGGCCTTTATTAACTAACATGACCACTGACCTTCTAGCATACATATACATGGCCTTTATTAACTAACATGACCACTAACCTTCTAGCATACATATACATGGCCTTTATTAACTAACATGACCACTAACCTTCTAGCATACATATACATGGCCTTTATTAACCAACATGACCACTGACCTTCTAGCATACATATACATGGCCTTTATTAACTAACATGACCACTGACCTTCTAGCATACATATACATGGCCTTCAGCAACTAACATGACCACTGACCTTCTAGCATACATATACATGGCCTTCAGCAACTAACATGACCACTGACCTTCTAGCATACATATACATGGCCTTTATTAACTAACATGACCACTGACCTTCTAGCATACATATACATGGCCTTCAGCAACTAACATGACCACTGACCTTCTAGCATACATATACATGGCCTTCAGCAACTAACATGACCACTGACCTTCTAGCATACATATACATGGCCTTCAGCAACTAACATGACCACTGACCTTCTAGCATACATATACATGGCCTTCAGCAACTAACATGACCACTGACCTTCTAGCATACATATACATGGCCTTTATTAACTAACATGACCACTGACCTTCTAGCATACATATACATGGCCTTCAGCAACTAACATGACCACTGACCTTCTAGCATACATATACATGGCCTTTATTAACTAACATGACCACTGACCTTCTAGCATACATATACATGGCCTTCAGCAACTAACATGACCACTAACCTTCTAGCATACATATACATGGCCTTTATTAACTAACATGACCACTAACCTTCTAGCATACATATACATGGCCTTTATTAACTAACATGACCACTGACCTTCTAGCATACATATACATGGCCTTCAGCAACTAACATGACCACTGACCTTCTAGCATACATATACATGGCCTTCAGCAACTAACATGACCACTGACCTTCTAGCATACATATACATGGCCTTCAGCAACTAACATGACCACTGACCTTCTAGCATACATATACATGGCCTTTATTAACTAACATGACCACTGACCTTCTAGCATACATATACATGGCCTTCAGCAACTAACATGACCACTGACCTTCTAGCATACATATACATGGCCTTTATTAACTAACATGACCACTGACCTTCTAGCATACATATACATGGCCTTTATTAACTAACATGACCACTGACCTTCTAGCATACATATACATGGCCTTTATTAACTAACATGACCACTGACCTTCTAGCATACATATACATGGCCTTTATTAACTAACATGACCACTGACCTTCTAGCATACATATACATGGCCTTTATTAACTAACATGACCACTGACCTTCTAGCATACATATACATGGCCTTTATTAACTAACATGACCACTGACCTTCTAGCATACATATACATGGCCTTCAGCAACTAACATGACCACTGACCTTCTAGCATACATATACATGGCCTTCAGCAACTAACATGACCACTGACCTTCTAGCATACATATACATGGCCTTTATTAACTAACATGACCACTGACCTTCTAGCATACATATACATGGCCTTTATTAACTAACATGACCACTAACCTTCTAGCATACATATACATGGCCTTTATTAACTAACATGACCACTGACCTTCTAGCATACATATACATGGCCTTTATTAACTAACATGACCACTGACCTTCTAGCATACATATACATGGCCTTTATTAACTAACATGACCACTAACCTTCTAGCATACATATACATGGCCTTCAGCAACTAACATGACCACTGACCTTCTAGCATACATATACATGGCCTTTATTAACTAACATGACCACTAACCTTCTAGCATACATATACATGGCCTTTATTAACTAACATGACCACTGACCTTCTAGCATACATATACATGGCCTTTATTAACTAACATGACCACTAACCTTCTAGCATACATATACATGGCCTTTATTAACTAACATGACCACTAACCTTCTAGCATACATATACATGGCCTTCAGCAACTAACATGACCACTGACCTTCTAGCATACATATACATGGCCTTCAGCAACTAACATGACCACTAACCTTCTAGCATACATATACATGGCCTTCAGCAACTAACATGACCACTGACCTTCTAGCATACATATACATGGCCTTCAGCAACTAACATGACCACTGACCTTCTAGCATACATATACATGGCCTTTATTAACCAACATGACCACTGACCTTCTAGCATACATATACATGGCCTTTATTAACTAACATGACCACTAACCTTCTAGCATACATATACATGGCCTTTATTAACTAACATGACCACTGACCTTCTAGCATACATATACATGGCCTTTATTAACCAACATGACCACTGACCTTCTAGCATACATATACATGGCCTTTATTAACTAACATGACCACTGACCTTCTAGCATACATATACATGGCCTTCAGCAACTAACATGACCACTAACCTTCTAGCATACATATACATGGCCTTCAGCAACTAACATGACCACTGACCTTCTAGCATACATATACATGGCCTTTATTAACTAACATGACCACTGACCTTCTAGCATACATATACATGGCCTTTATTAACTAACATGACCACTAACCTTCTAGCATACATATACATGGCCTTTATTAACTAACATGACCACTAACCTTCTAGCATACATATACATGGCCTTTATTAACTAACATGACCACTGACCTTCTAGCATACATATACATGGCCTTTATTAACTAACATGACCACTGACCTTCTAGCATACATATACATGGCCTTCAGCAACTAACATGACCACTGACCTTCTAGCATACATATACATGGCCTTCAGCAACTAACATGACCACTGACCTTCTAGCATACATATACATGGCCTTTATTAACTAACATGACCACTGACCTTCTAGCATACATATACATGGCCTTTATTAACTAACATGACCACTGACCTTCTAGCATACATATACATGGCCTTTATTAACTAACATGACCACTGACCTTCTAGCATACATATACATGGCCTTTATTAACTAACATGACCACTGACCTTCTAGCATACATATACATGGCCTTTATTAACTAACATGACCACTGACCTTCTAGCATACATATACATGGCCTTTATTAACTAACATGACCACTGACCTTCTAGCATACATATACATGGCCTTTATTAACTAACATGACCACTGACCTTCTAGCATACATATACATGGCCTTCAGCAACTAACATGACCACTAACCTTCTAGCATACATATACATGGCCTTTATTAACTAACATGACCACTGACCTTCTAGCATACATATACATGGCCTTTATTAACTAACATGACCACTAACCTTCTAGCATACATATACATGGCCTTTATTAACTAACATGACCACTGACCTTCTAGCATACATATACATGGCCTTCAGCAACTAACATGACCACTGACCTTCTAGCATACATATACATGGCCTTTATTAACTAACATGACCACTGACCTTCTAGCATACATATACATGGCCTTCAGCAACTAACATGACCACTGACCTTCTAGCATACATATACATGGCCTTTATTAACTAACATGACCACTGACCTTCTAGTATACATATACATGGCCTTTATTAACTAACATGACCACTGACCTTCTAGCATACATATACATGGCCTTTATTAACTAACATGACCACTGACCTTCTAGCATACATATACATGGCCTTCAGCAACTAACATGACCACTGACCTTCTAGCATACATATACATGGCCTTTATTAACTAACATGACCACTGACCTTCTAGCATACATATACATGGCCTTTATTAACTAACATGACCACTGACCTTCTAGCATACATATACATGGCCTTCAGCAACTAACATGACCACTAACCTTCTAGCATACATATACATGGCCTTCAGCAACTAACATGACCACTAACCTTCTAGCATACATATACATGGCCTTCAGCAACTAACATGACCACTGACCTTCTAGCATACATATACATGGCCTTTATTAACTAACATGACCACTAACCTTCTAGCATACATATACATGGCCTTTATTAACTAACATGACCACTGACCTTCTAGCATACATATACATGGCCTTTATTAACTAACATGACCACTGACCTTCTAGCATACATATACATGGCCTTTATTAACTAACATGACCACTGACCTTCTAGCATACATATACATGGCCTTTATTAACTAACATGACCACTGACCTTCTAGCATACATATACATGGCCTTCAGCAACTAACATGACCACTGACCTTCTAGCATACATATACATGGCCTTTATTAACTAACATGACCACTGACCTTCTAGTATACATATACATGGCCTTTATTAACTAACATGACCACTGACCTTCTAGCATACATATACATGGCCTTTATTAACTAACATGACCACTGACCTTCTAGCATACATATACATGGCCTTTATTAACTAACATGACCACTGACCTTCTAGCATACATATACATGGCCTTTATTAACTAACATGACCACTGACCTTCTAGCATACATATACATGGCCTTCAGCAACTAACATGACCACTGACCTTCTAGCATACATATACATGGCCTTTATTAACTAACATGACCACTGACCTTCTAGCATACATATACATGGCCTTTATTAACTAACATGACCACTAACCTTCTAGCATACATATACATGGCCTTTATTAACTAACATGACCACTGACCTTCTAGCATACATATACATGGCCTTTATTAACTAACATGACCACTGACCTTCTAGCATACATATACATGGCCTTTATTAACTAACATGACCACTGACCTTCTAGCATACATATACATGGCCTTTATTAACTAACATGACCACTAACCTTCTAGCATACATATACATGGCCTTCAGCAACTAACATGACCACTGACCTTCTAGCATACATATACATGGCCTTCAGCAACTAACATGACCACTGACCTTCTAGCATACATATACATGGCCTTCAGCAACTAACATGACCACTAACCTTCTAGCATACATATACATGGCCTTTATTAACTAACATGACCACTAACCTTCTAGCATACATATACATGGCCTTTATTAACTAACATGACCACTAACCTTCTAGCATACATATACATGGCCTTTATTAACTAACATGACCACTGACCTTCTAGCATACATATACATGGCCTTTATTAACTAACATGACCACTGACCTTCTAGCATACATATACATGGCCTTCAGCAACTAACATGACCACTGACCTTCTAGCATACATATACATGGCCTTCAGCAACTAACATGACCACTGACCTTCTAGCATACATATACATGGCCTTTATTAACTAACATGACCACTGACCTTCTAGCATACATATACATGGCCTTTATTAACTAACATGACCACTGACCTTCTAGCATACATATACATGGCCTTTATTAACTAACATGACCACTGACCTTCTAGCATACATATACATGGCCTTTATTAACTAACATGACCACTGACCTTCTAGCATACATATACATGGCCTTTATTAACTAACATGACCACTGACCTTCTAGCATACATATACATGGCCTTTATTAACTAACATGACCACTGACCTTCTAGCATACATATACATGGCCTTTATTAACTAACATGACCACTAACCTTCTAGCATACATATACATGGCCTTTATTAACTAACATGACCACTGACCTTCTAGCATACATATACATGGCCTTTATTAACTAACATGACCACTAACCTTCTAGCATACATATACATGGCCTTTATTAACTAACATGACCACTGACCTTCTAGCATACATATACATGGCCTTTATTAACTAACATGACCACTGACCTTCTAGCATACATATACATGGCCTTTATTAACTAACATGACCACTGACCTTCTAGCATACATATACATGGCCTTCAGCAACTAACATGACCACTGACCTTCTAGCATACATATACATGGCCTTTATTAACTAACATGACCACTGACCTTCTAGTATACATATACATGGCCTTTATTAACTAACATGACCACTGACCTTCTAGCATACATATACATGGCCTTCAGCAACTAACATGACCACTGACCTTCTAGCATACATATACATGGCCTTTATTAACTAACATGACCACTGACCTTCTAGCATACATATACATGGCCTTTATTAACTAACATGACCACTGACCTTCTAGCATACATATACATGGCCTTTATTAACTAACATGACCACTGACCTTCTAGCATACATATACATGGCCTTCAGCAACTAACATGACCACTAACCTTCTAGCATACATATACATGGCCTTTATTAACTAACATGACCACTGACCTTCTAGCATACATATACATGGCCTTTATTAACTAACATGACCACTAACCTTCTAGCATACATATACATGGCCTTTATTAACTAACATGACCACTGACCTTCTAGCATACATATACATGGCCTTTATTAACTAACATGACCACTGACCTTCTAGCATACATATACATGGCCTTTATTAACTAACATGACCACTAACCTTCTAGCATACATATACATGGCCTTCAGCAACTAACATGACCACTGACCTTCTAGCATACATATACATGGCCTTTATTAACTAACATGACCACTGACCTTCTAGCATACATATACATGGCCTTCAGCAACTAACATGACCACTGACCTTCTAGCATACATATACATGGCCTTTATTAACTAACATGACCACTAACCTTCTAGCATACATATACATGGCCTTTATTAACTAACATGACCACTGACCTTCTAGCATACATATACATGGCCTTTATTAACTAACATGACCACTAACCTTCTAGCATACATATACATGGCCTTTATTAACTAACATGACCACTGACCTTCTAGCATACATATACATGGCCTTTATTAACTAACATGACCACTGACCTTCTAGCATACATATACATGGCCTTTATTAACTAACATGACCACTGACCTTCTAGCATACATATACATGGCCTTTATTAACTAACATGACCACTGACCTTCTAGCATACATATACATGGCCTTCAGCAACTAACATGACCACTAACCTTCTAGCATACATATACATGGCCTTTATTAACTAACATGACCACTGACCTTCTAGCATACATATACATGGCCTTTATTAACTAACATGACCACTAACCTTCTAGCATACATATACATGGCCTTTATTAACTAACATGACCACTGACCTTCTAGCATACATATACATGGCCTTTATTAACTAACATGACCACTGACCTTCTAGCATACATATACATGGCCTTTATTAACTAACATGACCACTAACCTTCTAGCATACATATACATGGCCTTCAGCAACTAACATGACCACTGACCTTCTAGCATACATATACATGGCCTTTATTAACTAACATGACCACTGACCTTCTAGCATACATATACATGGCCTTCAGCAACTAACATGACCACTGACCTTCTAGCATACATATACATGGCCTTTATTAACTAACATGACCACTAACCTTCTAGCATACATATACATGGCCTTTATTAACTAACATGACCACTGACCTTCTAGCATACATATACATGGCCTTTATTAACTAACATGACCACTAACCTTCTAGCATACATATACATGGCCTTTATTAACTAACATGACCACTGACCTTCTAGCATACATATACATGGCCTTCAGCAACTAACATGACCACTGACCTTCTAGCATACATATACATGGCCTTCAGCAACTAACATGACCACTGACCTTCTAGCATACATATACATGGCCTTCAGCAACTAACATGACCACTGACCTTCTAGCATACATATACATGGCCTTTATTAACTAACATGACCACTAACCTTCTAGCATACATATACATGGCCTTCAGCAACTAACATGACCACTAACCTTCTAGCATACATATACATGGCCTTCAGCAACTAACATGACCACTGACCTTCTAGCATACATATACATGGCCTTCAGCAACTAACATGACCACTGACCTTCTAGCATACATATACATGGCCTTTATTAACTAACATGACCACTAACCTTCTAGCATACATATACATGGCCTTTATTAACTAACATGACCACTGACCTTCTAGCATACATATACATGGCCTTTATTAACTAACATGACCACTAACCTTCTAGCATACATATACATGGCCTTCAGCAACTAACATGACCACTGACCTTCTAGCATACATATACATGGCCTTTATTAACTAACATGACCACTAACCTTCTAGCATACATATACATGGCCTTTATTAACTAACATGACCACTGACCTTCTAGCATACATATACATGGCCTTTATTAACTAACATGACCACTAACCTTCTAGCATACATATACATGGCCTTTATTAACTAACATGACCACTGACCTTCTAGCATACATATACATGGCCTTTATTAACTAACATGACCACTGACCTTCTAGCATACATATACATGGCCTTTATTAACTAACATGACCACTGACCTTCTAGCATACATATACATGGCCTTCAGCAACTAACATGACCACTGACCTTCTAGCATACATATACATGGCCTTCAGCAACTAACATGACCACTAACCTTCTAGCATACATATACATGGCCTTTATTAACTAACATGACCACTAACCTTCTAGCATACATATACATGGCCTTCAGCAACTAACATGACCACTGACCTTCTAGCATACATATACATGGCCTTCAGCAACTAACATGACCACTGACCTTCTAGCATACATATACATGGCCTTTATTAACTAACATGACCACTGACCTTCTAGCATACATATACATGGCCTTCAGCAACTAACATGACCACTGACCTTCTAGCATACATATACATGGCCTTCAGCAACTAACATGACCACTGACCTTCTAGCATACATATACATGGCCTTCAGCAACTAACATGACCACTGACCTTCTAGCATACATATACATGGCCTTTATTAACTAACATGACCACTGACCTTCTAGCATACATATACATGGCCTTCAGCAACTAACATGACCACTGACCTTCTAGCATACATATACATGGCCTTCAGCAACTAACATGACCACTGACCTTCTAGCATACATATACATGGCCTTTATTAACTAACATGACCACTGACCTTCTAGCATACATATACATGGCCTTCAGCAACTAACATGACCACTGACCTTCTAGCATACATATACATGGCCTTCAGCAACTAACATGACCACTAACCTTCTAGCATACATATACATGGCCTTCAGCAACTAACATGACCACTGACCTTCTAGCATACATATACATGGCCTTTATTAACTAACATGACCACTGACCTTCTAGCATACATATACATGGCCTTTATTAACTAACATGACCACTGACCTTCTAGCATACATATACATGGCCTTTATTAACTAACATGACCACTGACCTTCTAGCATACATATACATGGCCTTTATTAACTAACATGACCACTGACCTTCTAGCATACATATACATGGCCTTCAGCAACTAACATGACCACTGACCTTCTAGCATACATATACATGGCCTTTATTAACTAACATGACCACTGACCTTCTAGCATACATATACATGGCCTTTATTAACCAACATGACCACTGACCTAACATATTCATGGCCTTCAGCAACTAACAATCATCTGCCATCTAAATCTTAAGTGAACGTCCACCAACAAACTGACCAGAGCTTATTCACAGACATTTTTTACCACTCACCCACAATAAACAAACCAAACAACATTTTTGGTACTGAGGAGGCACATTCATCAACCATTCAGTGTTCCCCTCTTTTACCTAGTCCCAGTCACAAAAGAAAATGTCTTGGTTGGCACCATTACCTCATAGTAGCGACAGCATTGAACCGTTGGGTCTGCCTGACGCTTTGTTCGCACAAATGAGGCAGTGAGACTGTGACAGCGGCCGTCTATCTCCTTCCCAAACCGTAGAGCACTTACCTGATAGTGAGAAAGGAAGATGTAGTTAAACGGCGCCGAACACTGAATGGGAGGATGACAGAGACGTACCGATACTGCTCACCTCTGGGTTTATACATAGGTTCCGTCTAGAGCTCAAAGCTAACGCCAAAAAGTTAAGCGTTTCCCCCGTCTGAGACTGAGTGTATTCTATCAGCTTCCTTAACTCTTCCACCACCTGAAATGTTATTAATCACATCAAAAACTACACAATACATTTCTCAGCCTTTACAGATTCAGGATGCGCTAATTACCTTCTCAATTTCTGGCACAGTTCTGGAACAATATATTAACTTGGTAAGTTCGAGTGGGTATGTCTAAAAAACACACAACGTGAGAGAGTCAGAAAGTGAGGAGTAAGGGAACGAGAGCGACAGGGACGCTGTTCTAGACTTACCCTCTGGTAGGCCACAATAAGGGACAATAAAGACACAGTCTTGCCAGTCCCAGACGGCATTTCCAAAACTCCATGACCCTGTTATGGTAAAGAGTAATAAGTTAGTAGAATATCCCCACAGAAGAGAGATAAGGGAGGTTACATTGCTAGTGAAGAATAAATCCCATCAGACGTCCATACCAGGTTAGTGCACGTGCACAACAGAAGCACGTTATATTCGCTCTAAAGAAGACAAGCAGCTGTAGAAAGGACAAGGGGAGCAAAGCACAAGAAGACAAGAGGGTGCGTAAAAAACATTGGATTATCTAGAAATGACAAAGTAGACTCTACTATTCAAGGTGGGAAATAAGAGCTGTGATGCAGAGTTAAAGGGACATGAAACACAAAATGTCTCATGATTCAGACAGAGAATGCGATTTCAAGCAACTTTCCAATTTGCTTCTATTATGTCATTTGCTTCATTCTCCTGGTATCCTTTATTGAAGAAGCAGCAATGTCATGGATCAAATAGAACAAACAATGATAAACCACAATATACTTCTATTATCAAATTTGCTTCAATCGCTTGGTAGTAAATCATGACGTTTTATTTTGTACTGTCCCTTTAAGTACCTTAGGTCTGGAGTATGTATTGGTATATATGTAATGATGTGTGTGACAGGGTTGTAGATAGTTTTAGGAAATATAGAGGATGGAGACACCAAGACTTATAGAGCGCAAGATGACACAAAACGCGTTGTACGCACCTTGGCATCCAATGTCCTCTTCAGTTCCAGCATATAGGAAAACTGCTCCGGATATATATACTCATAGGGAAAGTACACCAGCAAGCCATCTATATTGAGCCTGTGAAATTCCAGACCTTAGTTATAATAACCACAACCACACACAGAGATGCTCAGAGAGTTATTTATAAGCAATATAACATTTTATTTGCTCTCCTTTTATATGTTCCCAATTATCCATTTTACAAGATGAAGTTAGTTAATATGTTATTTACAAATAGATTATTTATGTTTATTTTGTCATTTGAAATAGTTGCTTTTGCCTCCCTCCTATACAACAAAATTCAATACTTAAGTACTGGTTATAGAAAAGATATGTAATCAAGAAGGTTTAGAAGAAATCAGGATCACAGAGGGTGGGGGACAGAGAGATACTAAAATGTTAATTTTACATTCACGGCCTGATGATAAAAAATTCTTATGTTTGGAGAGAAATTGTAGTGCAGACTTCGCAGGGGCTGAACTCACAGAATGCTCAAAGAAAAATGACGGATCCTAGTAGTCCCATAAAACTCTCTGCTCAGGTGAGAATCTAAAATGTCCCCCCCCCAGCACTGTGAGATCTCTTTAATTTCTTTATGTGAAGGAGAGACAAGAGAGATATGAGAGTTTTGTTACACTTACAGTTTGTGCTTTGTATTTTATATTACTTTACACTTCAGATTGGGCCCTTTCAGTATTTTAAAATTCAACTTTTGCACTTTCTATTTTAATATATTTAGATTTCAATCCAGCAGTGATTTTTTTTTACAAATGATGATTATGTTTTGAAAGTTTCAGTGTTTCTTTAACAAATTAGGATCATGCTTTATATATTCCTGTGTATATTTTACAAATGAAATTGCTCTATTGTATATAAAACTGAAAGCTGCAGAAAGTGGGAGGGACAGGAGGGTTCCCTGTGCTGAAAAGAGGAGTTGCTAGAGTATGTCTGAAGCTCTCAAAAAATTCTCCTAAAATGCTGTAAGCATTTTACACAAGCTGGTCTCAATGAATTATCTTGCTAGATGCAAAAGCAAGTTAAAGGGACATGAAACCCCCCAAAAATTATTTCATGATTCAGACAGAGAAAACTATTTTAAACAACTTAATAATTTACTTCTATTATTTAATTTGCTTCCTTCTCTTGTTATCCTTTGCTGAAAGGTTTATCTATGTGAGCTCAGGAGCAGCAAAGAACCTAGGTTCTAGCTGCTGATTGGTTGCTGCATATATATACCGATTGTTGTTGGCTCACCCATGTGTTAAGTTAGAAACCAGTAGTGCATTGCTGCTCCTTCAACAAACGATACCAAGAGAATGAAGCAAATTAGATAATAGAAGTAAATTAGAAAGTTGTTTAAAATTGTATTCTCTATCTGAATCACGAAAGAAAATTTTGGGTTTCTTGACTCTTTAAATTGTGAAAACATTTTAGTTTAATTTGCTGCAAACTGAGCCTTTATATCAGTCCCAAGTGTTCTACTGTTAAAGGAACATGAAACCCAATAAATTTCTTTCAGGATTCAGATAGAGAATACAATTTTAAACAACTTCACAATTTACTTATATTATTGAATGTGCTTCCATCTCTTGTTATCCTTTGATGAAAGGTTTATCTAGGAAAGCTCAGGCGCAGGAGAGAACCTAGGATCTAGCTGCTGATTGGTGGCTGCATATATATATATATATATATATACTGATTGTCATTGACTCACCCATGTGTTCAGTTAGAAACCAGTTGTGCATTGCTGCTCCTTCAACAAAGCATACCAAGAGAATGAAGCAAATTTGATAATAGAAGTAAACTGGAAAGTTGTTTAAATTGGTATGTTCTACCTAAATCATGAAAGAAAATTTTTGGGTTTCATGTCCCTTTAACTTCACTTTCCCCTGTGAAATTCTGTATCCCAGAAAGTCTCAACTTTCCATGAAAGGAATCTCATCTCTCTGAGCCTTCCAGTTTCTGCCCTTATAGAACTCAGTGAGTTCAGCCCTTGTGAAGTCTACACTATAATTTATCTCTATCTTAGGGAATCTGTGAAAGCATAATCAGAATTTGCAAAATCACAGTCCAAAATACACTGATGCATACAGAATCTATATGCATTAAAGTACAAAATAGAAAGTGCAAAGCTTAATGTAATCAAAAGACAAAATCTGAAGTCTAAGGTAATATAAAATACAAAGCACAAATGTGTTAATGCACTGGAATTGTCTCTCCTTCACATACACAAATACAAGGAATCCCCCTTTGAAAATTATAGCAAAAGCTGCGTTTAAAAATATTGTGAGGGATCTCGCAGTGCTGGAAGATAATTTTACATCATCTCGTCTGACTGGAGAACTGTATATCATCAGGTCATAAGTCTGGGTCTCGCTGTGTATACATTGAGAGATAAGACAAGGAGGATGTTGTGTAAATATAGAGATAAGATAATAAGGTCTACTCTTCCTGCAAGCTCAACCCATTTCATTCTGTTGTGGTTTCAATTAGCAGAAACAGCTACTTTATTAACAAAATTACACACAAAGGAACAATGTTCCATACGTTTTACACTATTTGTTTGCTCACCCATTGATAGTCCCCATGCCACACTATTTTTGTTCTGCTTTTTTCAAGGGCCACAAAAACCATGGCAAACATTTTAGTGCCTATAACCAGGATCTAGCTATATGTAATAATACCAGTGAATATAAACAGAATATAGATACAATGTATTGATAACAGTGCATATAAACAGATTCTAGCTATATGTATTCATTCCAGTGCCTATAACCAGGATCTAGCTATATGTATTAATACCAGTGCATATATACAGGATCTAGATAAAATATATTAATACCAGCATTTATAACCAGGATCTAGTTATATGTAATAATACCAGTGCCTATAACCAGGATCTAGCTATATGTATTAATACCAGTGCATATAACCAGGATCTAGCTATATGTATTAATACCAGTGCCTATAACCAGGATCTAGCTATACGTATTAATATCAGTGCCTATAACCAGGATTTAGCTATATGTAATAATACCAGTGAATATAAACAGAATATAGATAAAATGTATTAATACCAGTGCCTATAACCAGGATCTAGCTATATGTATTAATACCAGTGCATATAACCAGGATCTAGCTATATGTATTAATAGCAGTGCCTATAACCAGGATCTAGCTATATGTATTAATATCAGTGCCTATAACCAGGATTTAGCTATATGTAATAATACCAGTGAATATAAACAGAATATAGATAAAATGTATTAATACCAGTGCCTATAACCAGGATCTAGCTTTATGTATTTATACCAGTGCCTATAACCAGGATCTAGCTATAAGTATTAATAGCAGTGCCTATAACCAGGATCTAGCTATAAGTATTAATAGCAGTGCCTATAACCAGGATCTAGCTATATGTTTTAATAGCAGTGCCTATAACCAGGATCTAGCTATATGTATTAATAGCAGTGCCTATAACCAGGATCTAGCTATAAGTATTAATAGCAGTGCCTATAACCAGGATCTAGCTATAAGTATTAATAGCAGTGCCTATAACAGGATCTAGCTATATGTATTAATAGCAGTGCCTATAACCAGGATCTAGCTATAAGTATTAATAGCAGTGCCTATAACCAGGATCTAGCTATAAGTATTAATAGCAGTGCCTATAACTAGGATCTAGCTATATGTATTAATAGCAGTGCCTATAACCAGGATCTAGCTATAAGTATTAATAGCAGTGCCTATAACCAGGATCTAGTTATATGTATTAATACCAGTGCCTATAACCAGGATCTAGCTATAAGCATTAATAGCAGTGCCTATAACCAGGATCTAGCTATATGTATTTATACCAGTGCCTATAACCAGGATCTAGCTATATGTATTAATAGCAGTGCCTATAACCAGGATCTAGCTATAAGTATTAATAGCAGTGCCTAACCCCAGGCTCTAGCTATAAGTATTAATAGCAGTGCATATAACCAGGATCTAGCTATATGTATTTATACCAGTGCCTATAACCAGGATCTAGCTATAAGTATTAATAGCAGTGCCTATAACCAGGATCTAGCTATATGTATGAATAGCAGTGCATATAACCAGGATCTAGCTATAAGTATTAATAGCAGTGCCTATAACCAGGATCTAGCTATAAGTATTAATAGCAGTGCCTATAACCAGGATCTAGCTATAAGTATTAATAGCAGTGCCTACAACCAGGATCTAGCTATAAGTATTAATAGCAGTGCCTATAACCAGGATCTAGCTATAAGTATTAATAGCAGTGCCTATAACCAGGATCTAGCTATAAGTATTAATAGCAGTGCCTATAACCAGGATCTAGCTATATGTTTTAATAGCAGTGCCTATAACCAGGATCTAGCTATATGTATTAATAGCAGTGCCTATAACCAGGATCTAGCTATAAGTATTAATAGCAGTGCCTATAACCAGGATCTAGCTATATGTATTAATAGCAGTGCCTATAACCAGGATCTAGCTATAAGTATTAATAGCAGTGCCTATAACCAGGATCTAGCTATAAGTATTAATAGCAGTGCCTATAACTAGGATCTAGCTATATGTATTAATAGCAGTGCCTATAACCAGGATCTAGCTATAAGTATTAATAGCAGTGCCTATAACCAGGATCTAGCTATAAGCATTAATAGCAGTGCCTATAACCAGGATCTAGCTATATGTATTAATAGCAGTGCCTATAACCAGGATCTAGCTATAAGTATTAATATCAGTGCCTATAACCAGGTTCTAGCTATATGTATTAATAGCAGTGCCTATAACCAGGATCTAGCTATATGTATTAATAGCAGTGCCTATAACTAGGATCTAGCTATAAGTATTAATAGCAGTGCCTATAACAGGATCTAGCTATATGTATTAATAGCAGTGCCTATAACCAGGATCTAGCTATAAGTATTAATAGCAGTGCCTATAACCAGGATCTAGCTATAAGTATTAATAGCAGTGCCTATAACTAGGATCTAGCTATAAGTATTAATAGCAGTGCCTATAACCAGGATCTAGCTATATGTATTAATAGCAGTGCCTATAACCAGGATCTAGCTATAAGTATTAATAGCAGTGCCTATAACCAGGATCTAGCTATAAGTATTAATAGCAGTGCCTATAACCAGGATCTAGCTATAAGTATTAATAGCAGTGCCTATAACCAGGATCTAGCTATATGTTTTAATAGCAGTGCCTATAACCAGGATCTAGCTATATGTATTAATAGCAGTGCCTATAACCAGGATCTAGCTATAAGTATTAATAGCAGTGCCTATAACCAGGATCTAGCTATATGTATTAATAGCAGTGCCTATAACCAGGATCTAGCTATAAGTATTAATAGCAGTGCCTATAACCAGGATCTAGCTATAAGTATTAATAGCAGTGCCTATAACTAGGATCTAGCTATATGTATTAATAGCAGTGCCTATAACCAGGATCTAGCTATAAGTATTAATAGCAGTGCCTATAACCAGGATCTAGCTATAAGCATTAATAGCAGTGCCTATAACCAGGATCTAGCTATATGTATTAATAGCAGTGCCTATAACCAGGATCTAGCTATAAGTATTAATATCAGTGCCTATAACCAGGATCTAGCTATATGTATTAATAGCAGTGCCTATAACCAGGATCTAGCTATATGTATTAATAGCAGTGCCTATAACTAGGATCTAGCTATAAGTATTAATAGCAGTGCCTATAACAGGATCTAGCTATATGTATTAATAGCAGTGCCTATAACCAGGATCTAGCTATAAGTATTAATAGCAGTGCCTATAACCAGGATCTAGCTATAAGTATTAATAGCAGTGCCTATAACTAGGATCTAGCTATAAGTATTAATAGCAGTGCCTATAACCAGGATCTAGCTATAAGTATTAATAGCAGTGCCTATAACCAGGATCTAGCTATAAGTATTAATAGCAGTGCCTATAACCAGGATCTAGCTATAAGTATTAATAGCAGTGCCTATAACTAGGATCTAGCTATACGTATTAATACCAGTGCCTATAACCAGGATCTAGCTATATGTTTTAATAGCAGAGCATATTAACAGGATTTATTTTTATGAACTGGATTTAGTTAGAATTTATCAGTTCCAAATGCCCATATAAAGTTTTAGTTTTTAACTAAATCCTTTTATAACAGGATCTAGATACAAAATATAAATGTATGTAGTTACAATGTATCAAATACAATACACACAAAGAAGATTTAGCTGCTCTATACAGACATAAATATACATTTGTAGCTCACTCACTTCATTGCTGCTCCGAGCACCGCCTCCTCGCTGTAACCACACCCCTTATTATGTAAATAAACTGCTAAAAACGCTCGCTATTTGCTAACCAATGCTTGCGTTATGTGTGACGCCATCACAAGTGGGCACTGTGGCACTATCGCCTTGTTTGATGAGGGCAATGTGAGCGAACCACGAGTCGCACGTGTATGACGTAATAAAGAGCAGCCATAGTCCGCCTCTAGACGTGAAAAATAGATAGCTGACAGATTCAGACAGGAGCGATGGAACTCCGAGTGTTGGATGTATTCTGTGGGAGTTTTGTTGCATTAGCGTATGGGGTTGGGCGGCTATATTATATCTGGTGTATATGAGGCAGGCAGGAGAGTAATTTAACGCCATGTGCACACTGATTAATTTGCAACTCATACTGCAGTATTAACACTGATTGTGACCTCACATACTGCAGTATTAACACTGATTGTGACCTCACATACTGCAGTATTAATACTGATTGTGACCTCACATACTGCAGTAATAATACTGATTGTGACCTCACATACTGCAGTATTAATACTGATTGTGACCTCACATACTGCAGTATTAACACTGATTGTGACCTCACATACTGCAGTATTAATACTGATTGTGACCTCACATACTGCAGTATTAATACTGATTGTGACCTCACATACTGCAGTATTAACACTGATTGTGACCTCACATACTGCAGTATTAATACTGATTGTGACCTCACATACTGCAGTATTAATACTGATTGTGACCTCACATACTGCAGTATTAATACTGATTGTGACCTCACATACTGCAGTATTAATACTGATTGTGATCTCACATACTGGAGATTAATACTGATTGTGACCTCACATACAGCAGTATTAACACTGATTGTTATCTCACATACTGCAGTATTAATACTGATTGTGACCTCACATACTGCAGTATTAACACGGATTGTGACCTCACATACTGCAGTATTAAGACTGATTGTGATTTCACATACTGCAGTATTAACACTGATTGTGATCTCACATACTGCAGTATTAATACTGATTGTGACCTCACATACTGCAGTATTAATACTGATTGTGACCTCACATACTGCAGTATTAATACTGATTGTGACCTCACATACTGCAGTATTAATGCTAATGTAAATATAGTGACCTCACATACTGCAGTATTAATACTGATTGTAACCTCACATACTGCAGTATTAACACTGATTGTGACCTCACATACTGCAGTATTAATACTGATTGTAACCTCACATACTGCAGTATTAACACTGATTGTGACCTCACATACTGCAGTATTAATACTGATTGTAACCTCACATACTGCAGTATTAACACTGATTGTGACCTCACATACTGCAGTATTAATACTGATTGTAACCTCAGATACTGCAGTATTAACACTGATTGTAACCTCACATACTGCAGTATTAACACTGATTGTGACCTCACATACTGCAGTATTAACACTGATTGTGACCTCACATTCTGCAGTATTAACACGGATTGTGACCTCACATACTGCAGTATTAACACGGATTGTGACCTCACATACTGCAGTATTAACACTGATTGTGATCTCACATACTGCAGTATTAACACTGATTGTGATCTCACATACTGCAGTATTAATACTGATTGTGACCTCACATACTGCAGTATTAACACTGATAGTGACCTCACATACTGCAGTATTAACACTGATAGTGACCTCACATACTGCAGTATTAGCACTGATTGTGACCTCACATACTGCAGTATTAACACTGATTGTAATCTCACATACTGCAGTATTAACACTGATTGTGACCTCACATACTGCAGTATTAACACGGATTGTGACCTCACATACTGCAGTATTAACACTGATTGTGATCTCACATACTGCAGTATTAACACTGATTGTGATCTCACATACTGCAGTATTAATACTGATTGTGACCTCACATACTGCAGTATTAACACTGATAGTGACCTCACATACTGCAGTATTAACACTGATAGTGACCTCACATACTGCAGTATTAGCACTGATTGTGACCTCACATACTGCAGTATTAACACTGATTGTAATCTCACATACTGCAGTATTAACACTGATTGTGACCTCACATACTGCAGTATTAATGCTAATGTAAATATAGTGACCTCACATACTGCAGTATTAATGCTAATGTAAATAAAGTGACCTCACATACTGCAGTATTAACAC
Source organism: Bombina bombina (assembly GCF_027579735.1). NCBI lineage: Eukaryota > Metazoa > Chordata > Amphibia > Anura > Bombinatoridae > Bombina > Bombina bombina. Next base: position 633,315,216 of record NC_069505.1, on the reverse strand, counting down.
CGATAGTGACCTCACATACTGCAGTATTATTGCTAATGTAAATATACTGACCTCATATACTGCAGTATTAATGCTAATGTGATTATAGTGATCTCACATACTGCAGTATTATTGCTAATGTAAGTATAGTGACCTCACAGACTGCAGTATTAATGTTAATGTAAGAGTGACCTCACATACTGCAGTATTAATGCTAATGTAAATATAGTGACCTTACATACTGCAGTATTAATGCTAATGTGATAGTGACCTCAAATACGGCAGTATTAATGCTAATGTAAATATAGTGACCTCACATACTGCAGTATTAATGCTAATGTAAATATAGTGACCTCACATACTGCAGTATTAATGCTAATGTGATGATAGTGACCTCACATACTGCAATATTAATGTTAATGTGATTATAGTGATCTCGCATACTGCAGTATTAATGCTAATGTGATTATAGTGACCTCACATACTGCAGAATTAATGTTAATGTGATGATTGGGATGATAGTGACCTCACATACTAATGTTAATGTGATTATAGTGATCTCACATACTGCAGTATTAATGCTAATGTGATGATAGTGACCTCACATACTGCAGTATTATTGCTACAGTGATTATAGTGATCTCACATACTGCAGTATTAATACTAATGTAAATTTAGTGACCTCACATACTGCAGTATTAATGCTACAGGGGTGATAGTGACCTCACATACTGCAATATTAATGTACATTTAGTGACCTCACATACTGCAGTATTAATGCTAATGTAAATATAGTGACCTCACATACTGCAGTATTAATGCTACATGGGTGATAGTGACCTCACATACTGCAGTATTAATGCTACATGGGTGATAGTGACCTCACATACTGCAGTATTAACACTGATTGTGACCTCACATACTGCAGTATTAACACTGATAGTGACCTCACATACTGCAGTATTAACACTGATTGTAATCTCACATACTGCAGTATTAACACGGATTGTGACCTCACATACTGCAGTATTAATGCTAATGTAAATAAAGTGACCTCACATACTGCAGTATTAACACCGATAGTGACCTCACATACTGCAGTATTAACACTGATTGTGATCTCACATACTGCAGTATTAACACTGATAGTGACCTCACATACTGCAGTAATAATGCTAATGTGATAGTGACCTCACATACTGCAGTATTAATGCTAATGTAAATAAAGTGACCTCACATACTGCAGTATTAACACCGATAGTGACCTCACATACTGCAGTATTAACACTGATAGTGACCTCACATACTGCAGTATTAGCACTGATTGTGATCTCACATACTGCAGTATTAATGCTAATGTAAATATAGTGACCTCACATACTGCAGTATTAACACTGATAGTGACCTCACATACTGCAGTATTAACACTGATAGTGACCTCACATACTGCAGTATTAACACTGATTGTGATCTCACATACTGCAGTATTAACACTGATAGTGACCTCACATACTGCAGTAATAATGCTAATGTGATAGTGACCTCACATACTGCAGTATTATTGCTAATGTAAATATACTGACCTCATATACTGCAGTATTAATGCTAATGTGATTATAGTGATCTCACATACTGCAGTATTATTGCTAATGTAAGTATAGTGACCTCACATACTGCAGTATTAATGTTAATGTAAGAGTGACCTCACATACTGCAGTATTAATGCTAATGTAAATATAGTGACCTCACATACTGCAGTATTAATGCTAATGTAAATAAAGTGACCTCACATACTGCAGTATTAACACCGATAGTGACCTCACATACTGCAGTATTATTGCTAATGTAAATATACTGACCTCATATACTGCAGTATTAATGCTAATGTGATTATAGTGATCTCACATACTGCAGTATTATTGCTAATGTAAGTATAGTGACCTCACAGACTGCAGTATTAATGTTAATGTAAGAGTGACCTCACATACTGCAGTATTAATGCTAATGTAAATATAGTGACCTTACATACTGCAGTATTAATGCTAATGTGATAGTGACCTCAAATACGGCAGTATTAATGCTAATGTAAATATAGTGACCTCACATACTGCAGTATTAATGCTAATGTAAATATAGTGACCTCACATACTGCAGTATTAATGCTAATGTGATGATAGTGACCTCACATACTGCAATATTAATGTTAATGTGATTATAGTGATCTCGCATACTGCAGTATTAATGCTAATGTGATTATAGTGACCTCACATACTGCAGAATTAATGTTAATGTGATGATTGGGATGATAGTGACCTCACATACTAATGTTAATGTGATTATAGTGATCTCACATACTGCAGTATTAATGCTAATGTGATGATAGTGACCTCACATACTGCAGTATTATTGCTATAGTGATTATAGTGATCTCACATACTGCAGTATTAATACTAATGTAAATTTAGTGACCTCACATACTGCAGTATTAATGCTACAGGGGTGATAGTGACCTCACATACTGCAATATTAATGTACATTTAGTGACCTCACATACTGCAGTATTAATGCTAATGTAAATATAGTGACCTCACATACTGCAGTATTAATGCTACATGGGTGATAGTGACCTCACATACTGCAGTATTAATGCTACATGGGTGATAGTGACCTCACATACTGCAGTATTAACACTGATTGTGACCTCACATACTGCAGTATTAACACTGATAGTGACCTCACATACTGCAGTATTAACACTGATTGTAATCTCACATACTGCAGTATTAACACTGATTGTGACCTCACATACTGCAGTATTAATGCTAATGTAAATAAAGTGACCTCACATACTGCAGTATTAACACCGATAGTGACCTCACATACTGCAGTATTAACACTGATAGTGATGTAATATAGTGACCTCACATACTGCAGTATTAATGCTAATGTAAATAAAGTGACCTCACATACTGCAGTATTAACACCGATAGTGACCTCACATACTGCAGTATTAACACTGATAGTGACCTCACATACTGCAGTATTAGCACTGATTGTGATCTCACATACTGCAGTATTAATGCTAATGTAAATATAGTGACCTCACATACTGCAGTATTAACACTGATAGTGACCTCACATACTGCAGTATTAACACTGATTGTGATCTCACATACTGCAGTATTAACACTGATAGTGACCTCACATACTGCAGTAATAATGCTAATGTGATAGTGACCTCACATACTGCAGTATTATTGCTAATGTAAATATACTGACCTCATATACTGCAGTATTAATGCTAATGTGATTATAGTGATCTCACATACTGCAGTATTATTGCTAATGTAAGTATAGTGACCTCACATACTGCAGTATTAATGTTAATGTAAGAGTGACCTCACATACTGCAGTATTAATGCTAATGTAAATTTAGTGACCTCACATACTGCAGTATTAATGCTAATGTGATAGTGACCTCACATACGGCAGTATTAATGCTAATGTAAATATAGTGACCTCACATACTGCAGTATTAATGCTAATGTAAATATAGTGACCTCACATACTGCAGTATTAATGCTACAGGGGTGATAGTGACCTCACATAGTGCAGTATTAAAGTTAATGTGATTATAGTGATCTCTTATACTGCAGTATTAATGTTAATGTGATGATAGTGACTACACATGCTGCAGTATCAATGCTAATGTAAATAATGACCTCACATACTGCAGTATTAATACTAATGTTAATATAGTGACCTCACATACTGCAGTATTAATGCTAATGTGATGATAGTGACCTCACATACTGCAATATTAATGTTATTATAGTGATCTCACATACTGCAGTATTAATGCTAATGTGATTATAGTGACCTCACATACTGCAGAATTAATGTTAATGTGATGATTGTGATGATAGTGACCTCACATACTGCAGTATTAATGTTAATGTGATTATAGTGATCTCACATACTGCAGTATTAATGCTAATATGATGATAGTGACCTCACATACTGCAGTATTAATACTAATGTAAATGTAGTGACCTCACATACTGCAGTATTAATGCTACATGGGGTGATAGTGACCTCACATACTGCAATATTAATGTAAATTTAGTGACCTCACATACTGCAGTATTAATGCTAATGTAAATATAGTGACCTCACATACTGCAGTATTAATGCTACATGGGTGATAGTGACCTCACATACTGCAGTATTAATGCTACATGGGTGATAGCGACCTCACATACTGCAGTATTAATGCTACATGGGTGATAGTGACCTCACATACTGCAGTAATAATGCTACATGGGTGATAGCGACCTCACATACTGCAGTATTAATGCTACATGGGTGATAGCTACCTCACATACTGCAGTATTAATGCTACAGTGATTATAGTGACCTCACATACTGCAGTATTAATGCTACATGGGTGATAGTGACCTCACATACTGCAGTATTAATGCTACATGGGTGATAGCGACCTCACATACTGCAGTATTAATGCTATAGTGATTATAGTGATCTCACATACTGCAATATTAATGTTAATGTGATTATAGTGATCTCACATACTGCAGTATTAATGCTACATGGGTGATAGCGAGCTCACATACTGCAGTATTAATGCTACAGTGATTATAGTGACCTCACATACTGCAGTATTAATGCTACATGGGTGATAGTGACCTCACATACTGCAGTATTAATGCTACATGGGTGATAGCGACCTCACATACTGCAGTATTAATGCTACAGTGATTATAGTGATCTCACATACTGCAGTATTAATGCTACATGGGTGATAGTGACCTCACATACTGCAGTATTCATGTTGATTAGCTGATAGGGACATATCTGACTACTGTAGTCATGATAGGGCAGCTCATAATGCTATAATACTGTTGACTAGCTAATAGGTGTAGTCTGCGCTGCTGTTTTAATGCTGTTTGGCTGATAGAGTGGCTCATACTGCTTTGTTGATGCTGATTGGCTTATAGGGATATTTCCCACTGTTGTATTATTTTTATTAGCTGATAGATAGCAGATAGGGCTGCTTATACTGCTGTATACAGACTGGTACCTCTGCCTGCCCCCATATGTGTGCATTGCCCCTTCCAATATCTCTTCTTTATAACCCTATGTGCTCTGCCCCTGTACTTGGGTATATCTCCCCTACCTCAGCTGTGTGCGCTGCCCTTAGTACTCAGGTACCTTATTCTTACCTCGATATGTGTGTGGTGTCCCCTTTTTTTCCCCGGTGCCTTTCTTTTGCCCCAGATTTGTGTGCAGCCCCTCTATACCCCAGTGCCTTTCTCCTGCCCCGATGTGTACAGCCCCTCTTTACCCCAGTGCCTCTCTCCTGCCTCCGTGTGTGCTACCCTCTATACCCCAGTGCCTCTCTCCTGCCCCCGATGTGTGTGCTACCCTCTATACCCCAGTGCCTCTCTCCTGTCCCCGATGTGTGCAGCCCCTCTTTACCCCAGTGCCTCTCTCCTGCCTCCGACGTGTGTGCAGCCCCTCTATATTAATGCTAATGTAAATATAATGACCTGATACTGCAGTATTAATTCTAATGTAAATATAGTGACCTCTCATACTGCAGTATTAATGCTAATGTAAATATAGTGACCTCTCATACTGCAGTATTAATGCTAATGTAAGTATAGTGACCTCACATACTGCAGTATTAATGCTAATGTAAATATAGTGACCTCACATACTGCAATATTAATGTTAATGTGATTATAGTGATCTCACATACTGCAGTAATAATGCTAATGTAAATATAGTGACCTCACATACTGCAGTATTTATGTTACAGGGATGATAGTGACCTCACATACTGCAGTATTAATGCTAATGTGATGATAGTGACCTCACATACTGCACTATTAATGCTAATGTAAATATAGTGACCTCACATACTGCAGTATTTATGTTACAGGGATGATAGTGACCTCACATACTGCAGTATTAATGCTAATGTGATGATAGTGACCTCACATACTGCACTATTAATGCTAATGTGATAGTGACCTCACATACTGCAGTATTAATGCTACATGGGTGATAGCGACCTCACATACTGCAGTATTAATGCTACAGTGATTATAGTGATCTCACATACTGCAATATTAATGTTAATGTGATTATAGTGATCTCACATACTGCAGTATTAATGCTACATGGGTGATAGCGAGCTCACATACTGCAGTATTAATGCTACAGTGATTATAGTGACCTCACATACTGCAGTATTAATGCTACATGGGTGATAGTGACCTCACATACTGCAGTATTAATGCTACATGGGTGATAGCGACCTCACATACTGCAGTATTAATGCTACAGTGATTATAGTGATCTCACATACTGCAGTATTAATGCTACATGGGTGATAGTGACCTCACATACTGCAGTATTCATGTTGATTAGCTGATAGGGACATATCTGACTACTGTAGTCATGATAGGGCAGCTCATAATGCTATAATACTGTTGACTGGCTAATAGGTGTAGTCTGTGCTGCTGTTTTAATGCTGTTTGGCTGATAGAGTGGCTCATACTGCTTTGTTGATGCTGATTGGCTTATAGGGATATTTCCCACTGTTGTATTATTTTTATTAGCTGATAGATAGCAGATAGGACTGCTTATACTGCTGTATACAGACTGGTACCTCTGCCTGCCCCCATATGTGTGCATTGCCCCTTCCAATATCTCTTCTTTATAACCCTATGTGCTCTGCCCCTGTACTTGGGTATATCTCCCCTACCTCAGCTGTGTGCGCTGCCCTTAGTACTCAGGTACCTTATTCTTACCTCGATATGTGTGTGGTGTCCCCTTTTTTTCCCCGGTGCCTTTCTTTTGCCCCAGATTTGTGTGCAGCCCCTCTATACCCCAGTGCCTTTCTCCTGCCCCGATGTGTACAGCCCCTCTTTACCCCAGTGCCTCTCTCCTGCCTCCGTGTGTGCTACCCTCTATACCCCAGTGCCTCTCTCCTGCCCCCGATGTGTGTGCTACCCTCTATACCCCAGTGCCTCTCTCCTGCCTCCGTGTGTGCTACCCTCTATACCCCAGTGCCTCTCTCCTGCCCCCGATGTGTGTGCTACCCTCTATACCCCAGTGCCTCTCTCCTGTCCCCGATGTGTGCAGCCCCTCTTTACCCCAGTGCCTCTCTCCTGCCTCCGACGTGTGTGCAGCCCCTCTATATTAATGCTAATGTAAATATAATGACCTGATACTGCAGTATTAATTCTAATGTAAATATAGTGACCTCTCATACTGCAGTATTAATGCTAATGTAAATATAGTGACCTCTCATACTGCAGTATTAATGCTAATGTAAGTATAGTGACCTCACATACTGCAGTATTTATGTTACAGGGATGATAGTGACCTCACATACTGCAGTATTAATGCTAATGTGATGATAGTGACTGTTACAGAAGCATTAGTTATTTTGTTGTGAAGAAACTTATTTCCCAGCAGCAATGCCTGAACCAGCCAAGCCAGCGCCTAAGAAGGGCTCCAAGAAAACCGTAACAAGTATCATTTCATAAAGGGTTAACTCTGTTCAGTTTTGAGAAAACTATTTTCTGAGGCAGGTTTCCTAGCATATTGTGTACTGTAATTAAGTTTGTGATAAGCATTCACTGCTAGGTGATAAGAAGGACTCAATTGTTTTCTTGTGTGTACTTGTTATCTGCGGTGGCCTGTCCAAGGGCTTTGTCTAAATGTGTGATGGGGGATTTTATGCTTCCCCCCCTGGGAGTGCCCTGTGTGCATGTAACCTAAATAAAAAAGCAGGCTGGGCATCCCAGTCCTCAGTTCTTGGTTGTCCCTCAATCGCAGCGTTGACTCGTTTTTGTGGGCAGAAGGGTATCCTAGCTGTACTACAGCTAAGGGGGATTATTCTACATTTGCGAGACTCATATAGAATACTATGGAAAGCAGTTTCTCCCCTCTTCAGCAATAGGAATCCAGGCTACTAAGCGGTCCATCTCTCAGCGAGACTAAGGGTAACCGTAACATTTGGCGGCAGCGGTGGGATTTTTCCTGGATTTCCTAGGAGAGGTACAGAACTGATGGAGAGCACTTACGAAAAATTGAAGCGTACAACCCTAAAGGATTTACTTGAAAGCAGAGGGGGGTACGCCAGCAACCGGCCGAGGAGAGAGCTGATCGCAGAATTGACCGAACTGGATCAGAGCTTCACAATGGCGGAAACACCGACCACGATTAGTAACGAAAAAACCAGGATTGTTCGGGAGAGGCTCTCACTGTACGGGCCGAACCCCTCCATGGAATTGGTACAGCAGTTGATGGCGGAAGCGGACAAGGATATACGAGAGACTCGAGCCCACAAACTCAACCTAGCGAACGCACACCGCAATGCTGAAGCCCCGCAGGTAATCATCCCTGTCGAAAATGCTGGGAGGCCCAAGATACCCTATGCGGCATTTCGACCCTTCCTAGAGAGCGAGACAGGGATTGATGAATATTTGGCGGACTTCGAAAGGCAATGTGCCCTGCACCAGATTCCCAACAGGGAGTGGCCCACGATATTGTCTGGGAAACTATCCGGGCGAGCCCTGGAAGCCTTTCGTACTCTGGGTGCTGAGGAAGTGACACAGTATGAGCTAGTTAAGGAGACACTGTTGCGACGGTACGCAGTAACTCCGGACGCGTATCGCCGACAGTTTCGGGGCACGAAAAAGAAGCCTAACGATACCCATATGGAATGGGCGCACCGAATGCGGAGAGCGGCAAATCACTGGATGAGCGGAAGTAAAGCGGTGACTGGTGAGGAAATTTTACAATTGTTTCTCTTAGAACATTTTTATAATGGCATGGAACAGCAAGGGAAGGAATGGCTGCGAGACAGGCGACCTTCTACCTTAGAAGAAGCAGCCAAATTGGCCGATGAACATTATGACTCCCGTCTTCACGAACCCAGAGAGGTTTACCGTGCACCCCCTCGTGCTGAATTCCGAGCCCCGGTGCCCGCAGGGCCCGCCCGACACTCAGGACCACCCAATAACAGCTCTGAGCGTCCCAGACCGACTTGCCACCGATGCAAGCAACCAGGGCATTTCATGGCTAGCTGCCCCCTTAATACGCACCAGACACCCAGGAATTACAATTACCCCTCTGGGGCATATCGTCCGGCCTGGACCCTCTGTGTTAACCAAGAGGCCCCTATGGAGGAATATTTGGGGCCGCTTCACGAGGCGGACCCTGTATATGCTGCCTCAGATAACCGCCAGCACCATCGGCAGAAGGTATGGCTCGAGGGGCGATCTACCGAGGGATTGAGAGACACAGGGGCTACTATCACGCTGGTACAGAGTCATTTGGTGCCGGAGCACAAGCGATCTAGACAGACTGTGGCCGTTAGAGTGGCGGGGGGGGATGTGTACAAAATTCCAACAGCTAAAGTGCATCTTGATTGGGGAGCGGGAAAGGGGGCTGTGAACGTGGGCATAATGGATAATTTACCTGCCAAAGTACTACTGGGCAATGATTTGGGCCCCATGACTTCTGCCTATGCTCCAGTATGCAACAACGAGGCGGACCCAGTGACTACACGGGCCCAAGCCCGGACGGAGCGAGAACTCTCACCAGTGCGGGAGACACAGGTAAGACCTACCCCGACCTTGCCTGACATGTTAGGCCCCATACCCTGGGACACCCCAGATGCTTTCGAGACAGAGTCTAAGACTGACCCGACCTTACAAAAGTACCGGGAACGAGCAGAGACCGGAGGGGGCGGGGCAGATAATGAAACATTCTTATGGGAAAAAGGGAAACTATACCGCTGGACAGAGAAAAGGGGACAGCGTAGGCGACAGCTGGTAGTGCCCCACAAATACCGTCAAGAAATCCTCAAGATAGGCCACGACATCCCCTTAGCAGGCCACCTAGCTGTAACCCGTACCCTACACCGCATTACTCACACGTTCTTTTGGCCAGGGGTACACGCTGACGTTAGAACTTACTGTAACACCTGCGATGTGTGTCAACGAGTAGGAAGGCGAGGCGATCACCCTAAAGCCCATCTAGTAAATATGCCCATTGTAGAGGAACCCTTCAGCCGGGTTGCTATTGACCTAGTGGGACCACTGGCTACCCCTAGTCCCTCCGGTAAGCGCTACATTCTTACCGTAGTGGACTACGCTACCAGGTACCCAGAGGCTGTCGCCCTATCCAACATACAAGCGGATACGGTAGCGAATGCACTAGTACAGGTGTTCTCCCGGGTAGGATTTCCAAAAGAAATCCTATCCGACAGAGGCACCCAATTTACTGCTGAATTGACCCAACAACTCTGGCAGGTTTGCAAAATTAAGTCCCTCCTGAGCTCCCCATACCACCCCCAGACGAACGGGCTGTGTGAGAGGTTCAATGGGACCCTCAAGCAAATGCTCAAGATGTTCACTCAGGAATACCGAGACTGGGAACGCTTCCTGCCGCACCTCCTTTTTGCTTATCGGGAGGTGCCCCAGGAAACGACAGGGTTCTCTCCCTTCGAGTTGCTCTACGGAAGAAAGGTACGGGGACCCCTAAACCTGATCCGGGAGCACTGGGAGGGAGAGATGGAGACTGACGGTGTCCCCATTGTGCCATACGTGCTGGAACTTAGGGACCGAATGGAGCAATTAGCCAAATCCGTGCGGGCTAATCTCCAGTCGGCCCAGAGAAGACGGAAAGTATGGTACGATCGGGGGGCCCGAAAGAGAATCTTTACCATAGGACAAAAGGTGTTAGTACTTAAGCCGGTGAAGACAGACAAATTGCAGGCGTCCTGGCAGGGCCCCTACCAGATCGTAGAGAAAAGGGGAGACACCACTTATGTGATAGCTAGCTGCCACGACAACAATCTTAGAAAGACATTCCATGTAAACATGCTCAAGGAATATTTTGAGCGACCAGAGAACGTGACTGCCGTATGTTGTTCCCCTCAGGAAGGCCCCGACAGTCTACCCATTCCAGACCTATTAGAAAAGAGTCTCCCCACAGGTATAGTGGCTCAGGTTCAGATAGGAGACCGACTTAGCCCCACTGAAAGGGAGCAGCTCAACCAACTCCTACAGTCCAAACACCTCACCTTCTCCCCGAAGCCAGGGTACACTACTTTAACCACCCACCAGGTAGATACTCCGGGACAAGCTCCCTTGCGCCAGGCTCCGTACCGAATCCCCGAAGCAGTTAGGATAGGAATGAAGAAGGAGATCGATGAGATGCTCCAACTCAGGGTAATTGAGCCCTCCGATAGTCCCTGGGCCTCCCCAGTTGTCTTGGTGCCCAAGAAAGATGGGACCACCCGGTTCTGCGTAGACTATCGGAGGCTCAATGAAAAGACCGTGACGGACGCTTACCCTATGCCCAGGGTAGACGAGCTACTCGATCGTATAGCCAGGGGAAATTACCTGACCACTATTGACCTCTGCAAAGGTTACTGGCAGATTCCCCTGGCCCCGGAGGCTATCCCCAAGTCGGCATTCGTCACCCCATTCGGCTTATATCAGTTTAGGGTAATGCCGTTTGGGATGAAGAATGCCCCAGCTACATTCCAGCGCTTGGTGGATAGGCTCCTGGATGGCTTCCAGAGTTTTGCTTGCGCCTACCTGGACGACATAGCGATCCACAGTGAGTCATGGGAGGACCACTTAGCTCACATAGGAATGGTTCTGGATCAGATCCGGGCTGCTGGCCTGACTCTGAAGCCAGAAAAATGCCACTTTGGGATGGCCGAGGTACAGTACCTGGGTCACCGGGTGGGGTGTGGAAAGCAGCGACCAGAGCCGGCCAAGATAGAAGCTGTCGCCAATTGGCCCACCCCCATCACTAAGACTCAGGTCCTAGCCTTCCTGGGCACGGCAGGGTACTATAGACGGTTCGTACCAGACTACAGCACACTTGCCAAACCCCTGACTGACTTGACCAAGAAGAACTTACCTCGACAGGTCCTGTGGTCTCCCCACTGTGAAACGGCTTTCCAGGCTCTCAAAAATGCTCTAATTAACGCTCCTGTCTTGGCGGCTCCAGCCCTTAACAAACGTTTTATCGTCCATACAGATGCTTCCATGTTCGGGCTGGGAGCCGTCCTCAGCCAAGTAGGCGAAGATGGAGGGGAGCATCCAGTTGCCTACATCAGCCGGAAGCTCCTGCCCCGCGAAGTCAGCTATGCAGCGGTCGAAAAGGAGTGTTTGGCTTTGGTGTGGGCATTAAAGAAATTGACTCCCTATTTATATGGGCAGGAGTTCACTCTGGTCACCGACCATAACCCGTTGGTGTGGCTGAACCGGGTCTCTGGAGATAATGGCAGGCTATTACGTTGGAGTTTATCGTTGCAACCCTTCAATTTCACCATTACTTACAGACCTGGGAAACAGAATGGCAACGCCGACGGGTTGTCCAGACAAACCGACCTCAGCCCCGCATAACCAGCGGTCTGGACAGCCTTAGTCTGCCCCGAAAAGGGGTCAGACCGTGTCTGCCAGAGTGTTCCACAGAAAGGGAGCACTGTTACAGAAGCATTAGTTATTTTGTTGTGAAGAAACTTATTTCCCAGCAGCAATGCCTGAACCAGCCAAGCCAGCGCCTAAGAAGGGCTCCAAGAAAACTGTAACAAGTATCATTTCATAAAGGGTTAACTCTGTTCAGTTTTGAGAAAACTATTTTCTGAGGCAGGTTTCCTAGCATATTGTGTACTGTAATTAAGTTTGTGATAAGCATTCACTGCTAGGTGATAAGAAGGACTCAATTGTTTTCTTGTGTGTACTTGTTATCTGCGGTGGCCTGTCCAAGGGCTTTGTCTAAATGTGTGATGGGGGATTTTATGCTTCCCCCCCTGGGAGTGCCCTGTGTGCATGTAACCTAAATAAAAAGCAAGCTGGGCATCCCAGTCCTCAGTTCTTGGTTGTCCCTCAATCGCAGCGTTGACTCGTTTTTGTGGGCAGAAGGGTATCCTAGCTGTACTACAGCTAAGGGGGATTATTCTACATTTGCGAGACTCATATAGAATACTATGGAAAGCAGTTTCTCCCCTCTTCAGCAATAGGAATCCAGGCTACTAAGCGGTCCATCTCTCAGCGAGACTAAGGGTAACCGTAACAGTGACCTCACATACTGCACTATTAATGCTAATGTAAATATAGTGACCTCACATACTGCAGTATTTATGTTACAGGGATGATAGTGACCTCACATACTGCAGTATTAATGCTAATGTGATGATAGTGACCTCACATACTGCACTATTAATGCTAATGTGATAGTGACCTCACATACTGCAGTATTAATGCTAATGTGATAGTGACCCCACATACTGCAGTATTAATGTTACATTGATTATATTGACCTCACTTACTGCAGTATTAATGCTACATATTCATGTTGATTAGCTGATAGGGACATATCTGACTACTGTAGTAATGATAGGGCAGCTCATAATGCTATAATACTGTTGACTGGCTAATAGGTGTAGTCTGTGCTGCTGTATTAATGCTGTTTGGCTGATAGAGTGGCTCATACTGCTTTGTTGATGCTGATTGGCTGATAGGGATATTTCCCACTGTTGTATTATTTTTATTAATTGATAGCAGAGAGGGCTGCTTATACTGTACAGACTGGTACCTCTGCCTGCCCCCATATGTGTGCATTGCCCCTCCCAATACCTCTTCTTTATAACCCTATGTGCTCTGCCCCTGTACTTGGGTATATCTCCCCTACCCCAGAAGTGTGCGCTGCCCTTAGTACTCAGGTACCTTATTCTTACCCCTGATATGTGTGTGGTGCCTCTCTATACCCCGGTGCCTTTCTTCTGCCCCAGATGTGTGTGCAACCCCTCTATACGCCAGTGTTTCTCTCCTGCCCCAGATGTGTGTGCGGCCCCTCTATACCCCAGTGCCTCTCTCCTGCCCCTCTATACCCCAGTGCCTCTCTCCTGCCCCAGATGTGTGTGCAGCCCTCTATACCCCAGTGCCTCTCTCCTGCCCCAGATGTGTGTGCAGCCCCTCTATACCCAAGTGCCTCTCTCCTGCCCCAGATGTGTGTGCAGCCCCTCTATACCCCAGTGCCTCTCTCCTGCCCCAGATGTGTGCAACCCCTCTATACCCCAGTGCCTCTCTCCTGCCCTAGATGTGTGTGCAGCCCCTCTATACCCCAGTGCCTCTCCCCTGCCCCAGATGTGTGTGCAACCCCTCTATACCCAAGTGCCTCTCTCCTGCCCCAGATGTGTGTGCAGCCCCTCTATACCCCAGTGCCTCTCTCCTGCCCCAGATGTGTGTGCAGCCCTCTATACCCCAGTGCCTCTCTCCTGCCCCAGATGTGTGTGCAGCCCCTCTATACCCCAGTGCCTCTCTCCTGCCCCAGATGTGTGTGCAGCCCCTCTATACCCCAGTGCCTCTCTCCTGTCCCAGATGTGTGTGCAGCCCCTCTATACCCCAGTGCCTCTCTCCTGCCCCAGATGTATGTGCATCCCCTCTATACCCCAGTGCCTCTCTATTGCCCCAGATGTGTGTGCAGCCCCTCTATACCCCAGTGCCTCTCTCCTGTCCCAGATGTGTGTGCCATCCCTCTATACCCCAGTGCCTCTCTCCTGCCCCAGATGTGTGTGCCATCCCTCTATACCCCAGTGCCTCTCTCCTGCCCCAGATGTGTGTGCAGCCCCTCTATACCCCCGTGCCTCTCTCCTGCCCCAGATGTGTGTGCAGCCCCTCTATACCCCAGTGCCTCTCTACTGCCCCAGATGTGTGTGCAGCCCCTCTTTACCCCAGTGCCTCTCTCCTGCCCCAGATGTGTGTGCAGCCCCTCTTTACCCCAGTGCCTCTCTCCTGCCCCAGATGTGTGTGCAGCCCCTCTTTACCCCAGTGCCTCTCTCCTGCCCCAGATGTGTGTGCAGCCCCTGTATACCCAGTGCCTCTCTCCTGCCCCAGGTGTGTGTGCAGCCCCTCTTTACCCCAGTGCCTCTCTCCTGCCCCAGATGTGTGTGCAGCCCCTCTATACCCCAGTGCCTCTCTCCTGCCCCAGATGTGTGTGCGGCCCCTGTATACCCAGTGCCTCTCTCCTGCCCCAGATGTGTGTGCAGCCCCTCTATACCCAGTGCCTCTCTCCTGCCCCAGATGTGTGTGCAGCCCCTCTTTACCCCAGTGCCTCTCTCCTGCCCCAGATGGGTGTGCAGCCCCTCTATACCCCAGTGCCTCTCTCCTGCCCCAGATGTGTGTGCAGCCCCTCTATACCCCAGTGCCTCTCTCCTGCCCCAGATGTGTGTGCAGCCCCTCTATACCCCAGTGCCTCTCTCCTGCCCCAGGTGTGTGTGCAGCCCCTCTATACCCCAGTGCCTCTCTCCTGCCCCAGGTGTGTGTGCAGCCCCTCTATACCCCAGTGCCTCTCTCCTGCCCCAGGTGTGTGTGCAGCCCCTCTATACCCCAGTGCCTCTCTCCTGCCCCAGATGTGTGTGCAGCCCCTCTTTACCCCAGTGCCTCTCTCCTGCCCCAGATGTGTGTGCAGCCCCTCTATACCCCAGTGCCTCTCTCTTGCCCCAGATGTGTGTGCAGCCCCTCTATACCCCAGTGCCTCTCTCCTGCCCCAGATGTGTGTGCAGCCCCTCTATACCCCAGTGCCTCTCTCCTGCCCCAGATGTGTGTGCCATCCCTCTATACCCCAGTGCCTCTCTCCTGCCCCAGATGTGTGTGCAGCCCCTCTTTACCCCAGTGCCTTTCTCCTGCCCCAGATGTGTGTGCAGCCCCTCTATACCCCAGTGCCTCTCTCCTGCCCCAGATGTGTGTGCAGCCCCTCTATACCCAGTGCCTCTCTCCTGCCCCAGATGTGTGTGCAGCCCCTCTTTACCCCAGTGCCTCTCTCCTGCCCCAGATGTGCGTGCAGCCCCTCTATACCCCAGTGTTTCTCTCCTGCCCCAGATGTGCGTGCAGCCCCTCTATACCCCAGTGCCTCTCTCCTGCCCCAGATGTGTGTGCAGCCCCTCTATACCCCAGTGCCTCTCTCCTGCCCCAGATGTGTGCAGCCCCTTTATACCCAGTGCCTCTCCCCTGCCCCAGATGTGTGTGCAGCCCCTCTATACCCCAGTGCCTCTCTCCTGCCCCAGATGTGTGTGCAGCCCCTCTATACCCCAGTGCCTCTCTCCTTCCCCAGATGTGTGTGCAGCCCCTCTATACCCCAGTGCCTCTCTCCTGCCCCAGATGTGTGTGCAGCCCCTCTATACCCCAGTGCCTCTCTCCTGCCCCAGATGTGTGTGCGGCCCCTCTATACCCCAGTGCCTCTCTCCTGCCCCAGATGTGTGTGCAGCCCTCTATACCCCAGTGTTTCTCTCGTGCCCCAGATGTGTGTGCAGCCCCTCTATACCCCAGTGTTTCTCTCCTGCCCCAGATGTGTGTGCAGCCCCTCTATACCCCAGTGCCTCTCTCCTGCCCCAGATGTGTGTGCAGCCCTCTATACCCCAGTGCCTTTCTCCTGCCCCAGATGTGTGTGCAGCCCCTCTATACCCCAGTGCCTCTCTCCTGCCCCAGATGTGTGTGCAGCCCCTCTATACCCAGTGCCTCTCTCCTGCCCCAGATGTGTGTGCAGCCCCTCTTTACCCCAGTGCCTCTCTCCTGCCCCAGATGTGCGTGCAGCCCCTCTATACCCCAGTGTTTCTCTCCTGCCCCAGATGTGCGTGCAGCCCCTCTATACCCCAGTGCCTCTCTCCTGCCCCAGATGTGTGTGCAGCCCCTCTATACCCCAGTGCCTCTCTCCTGCCCCAGATGTGTGCAGCCCCTTTATACCCAGTGCCTCTCCCCTGCCCCAGATGTGTGTGCAGCCCCTCTATACCCCAGTGCCTCTCTCCTGCCCCAGATGTGTGTGCAGCCCCTCTATACCCCAGTGCCTCTCTCCTTCCCCAGATGTGTGTGCAGCCCCTCTATACCCCAGTGCCTCTCTCCTGCCCCAGATGTGTGTGCAGCCCCTCTATACCCCAGTGCCTCTCTCCTGCCCCAGATGTGTGTGCGGCCCCTCTATACCCCAGTGCCTCTCTCCTGCCCCAGATGTGTGTGCAGCCCTCTATACCCCAGTGTTTCTCTCGTGCCCCAGATGTGTGTGCAGCCCCTCTATACCCCAGTGTTTCTCTCCTGCCCCAGATGTGTGTGCAGCCCCTCTATACCCCAGTGCCTCTCTCCTGCCCCAGATGTGTGTGCAGCCCTCTATACCCCAGTGCCTCTCTCCTGCCCCAGATGTGTGTGCAGCCCGTCTATACCCCAGTGTTTCTCTCCTGCCCCAGATGTGTGTGCAGCCCCTCTATACCCCAGTGTTTCTCTCCTGCCCCAGATGTGTGTGCAGCCCCTCTATACCCCAGTGCCTCTCTCCTGCCCCAGATGTGTGCAGCCCCTCTATACCCCAGTGCCTCTCTCCTGCCCCAGATGTGTGTGCGGCCCCTCTATACCCCAGTGCCTCTCTCCTGCCCCAGATGTGTGTGCGGCCCCTCTATACCCCAGTGCCTCTCTCCTGCCCCAGATGTGTGTGCAGCCCCTCTATACCCCAGTGCCTCTCTCTTGCCCCAGATGTGTGTGCAGCCCCTCTATACCCCAGTGCCTCTCTCCTGCCCCAGATGTGTGTGCAGCCCCTCTATACCCCAGTGCCTCTCTCCTGCCCCAGATGTGTGTGCAGCCCCTCTATACCCCAGTGCTTCTCTCCTGCCCCAGATGTGTGTGCAGCCCCTCTTTACCCCAGTGCCTCTCTCCTGCCCCAGATGTGTGTGCAGCCCCTCTATACCCCAGTGTTTCTCTCCTGCCCCAGATGTGCGTGCAGCCCCTCTATACCCCAGTGCCTCTCTCCTGCCCCAGATGTGTGTGCAGCCCCTCTATACCCCAGTGCCTCTCTCCTGCCCCAGATGTGTGCAGCCCCTTTATACCCAGTGCCTCTCCCCTGCCCCAGATGTGTGTGCAGCCCCTCTATACCCCAGTGCCTCTCTCCTGCCCCAGATGTGTGTGCAGCCCCTCTATACCCCAGTGCCTCTCTCCTGCCCCAGATGTGTGTGCAGCCCCTCTATACCCCAGTGCCTCTCTCCTGCCCCAGATGTGTGTGCAGCCCCTCTATACCCCAGTGCCTCTCTCCTGCCCCAGATGTGTGTGCAGCCCCTCTTTACCCCAGTGCCTCTCTCCTGCCCCAGATGTGTGTGCAGCCCCTCTTTACCCCAGTGCCTCTCTCCTGCCCCAGATGTGTGTGCAGCCCCTCTATACCCCAGTGCCTCTCTCCTGCCCCAGATGTGTGTGCAGCCCCTCTTTACCCCAGGGCCTCTCTCCTGCCCCAGATGTATGTGCAGCCCCTCTTTACCCCAGTGCCTCTCTCCTGCCCCAGATGTGTGTGCGGCCCCTCTATACCCCAGTGCCTCGCTCCTGCCCCAGATGTGTGTGCAGCCCCTCTTTACCCCAGTGCCTCTCTCCTGCCCCAGATGTGTGTGCAGCCCCTCTATACCCCAGTGCCTCTCTCCTGCCCCAGATGTGTGTGTGCGGCCACTCTATACCCCAGTGCCTCTCTCCTGCCCCAGATGTGTGTGCAGCCCCTCTATACCCCAGTGCCTCTCTATTGCCCCAGATGTGTGTGTAGCCCCTCTATACCCAGTGCCTCTCTCCTGCCCCAGATGTGTGTGCAGCCCTCTATACCCCAGTGCCTCTCTCCTGCCCCAGATGTGTGTGCAGCCCCTCTATACCCAGTGCCTCTCTCCTGCCCCAGATGTGTGTGCAGCCCCTCTATACCCCAGTGCCTCTCTCCTGCCCCAGATGTGTGTGCCATCCCTCTATACCCCAGTGCCTCTCTCCTGCCCCAGATGTGTGTGCAGCCCCTCTATACCCCAGTGCCTCTCTCCTGCCCCAGATGTGTGTGCAGCCCCTCAATTCCCCAGTGCCTCTCTCCTGCCCCAGATGTGTGTGCGGCCCCTCTATACCCAGTGCCTCTCTCCTGCCCCAGATGTGTGTGCAGCCCCTCTATACCCAGTGCCTCTCTCCTGCCCCAGATGTGTGTGCAGCCCCTCTATACCCCAGTGCCTCTCTCCTGCCCCAGATGTGTGTGCAGCCCCTCTATACCCCAGTGCCTCTCTCCTGCCCCAGATGTGTGTGCAGCCCCTCTATACCCCAGTGCCTCTCTCCTGCCCCAGATGTGTGTGCAGCCCCTCTTTACCCCAGTGCCTCTCTCCTGCCCCAGATGTGTGTGCAGCCCCTCTATACCCCAGTGCCTCTCTCCTGCCCCAGATGTGTGTGCAGCCCCTCTTTACCCCAGTGCCTCTCTCCTGCCCCAGATGTGTGTGCAGCCCCTCTTTACCCCAGTGCCTCTCTCCTGCCCCAGATGTGTGTGCGGCCCCTCTATACCCCAGTGCCTCGCTCCTGCCCCAGATGTGTGTGCAGCCCCTCTTTACCCCAGTGCCTCTCTCCTGCCCCAGATGTGTGTGCAGCCCCTCTATATCCCAGTGCCTCTCTCCTGCCCCAGATGTGTGTGCGGCCCCTCTATACCCCAGTGCCTCTCTCCTGCCCCAGATGTGTGTGCAGCCCCTCTATACCCCAGTGCCTCTCTATTGCCCCAGATGTGTGTGTAGCCCCTCTATACCCAGTGCCTTTCTCCTGCCCCAGATGTGTGTGCAGCCCTCTATACCCCAGTGCCTCTCTCCTGCCCCAGATGTGTGTGCAGCCCCTCTATACCCAGTGCCTCTCTCCTGCCCCAGATGTGTGTGCAGCCCCTCTTTACCCCAGTGCCTCTCTCCTGCCCCAGATGTGTGTGCAGCCCCTCTTTACCCCAGTGCTTCTCTCCTGCCCCAGATGTGTGTGCAGCCCCTCTTTACCCCAGTGCCTCTCTCCTGCCCCAGATGTGTGTGCAGCCCCTCTATACCCCAGTGTCTCTCTCCTGCCCCAGATGTGTGTGCAGCCCCTCTATACCCAGTGCCTCTCTCCTGCCCCAGATGTGTGTGCAGCCCCTCTATACCCCAGTGCCTCTCTATTGCCCCAGATGTGTGTGTAGCCCCTCTATACCCAGTGCCTCTCTCCTGCCCCAGATGTGTGTGCAGCCCCTCTATACCCAGTGCCTCTCTCCTGCCCCAGATGTGTGTGCAGCCCCTCTATACCCAGTGCCTCTCTCCTGCCCCAGATGTGTGTGCAGCCCCTCTTTACCACAGTGCCTCTCTCCTGCCCCAGATGTGTGTGCAGCCCCTCTTTACCCCAGTGCCTCTCTCCTGCCCCCAGATGTGTGTGCAGCCCCTCTATACCCCAGTGTTTCTCTCCTGCCCCAGATGTGTGTGCAGCCCCTCTTTACCCCAGTGCCTCTCCCCTGCCCCGATGTGTGCAACCCCTCTATACCCCAGTGCCTCTCTCCTGCCCTAGATGTGTGTGCAGCCCCTCTTTACCCCAGTGCCTCTCTCCTGCCCCAGATGTGTGTGCAACCCCTCTATACCCCAGTGCCTCTCTCCTGCCCCAGATGTGTGTGCAGCCCCTCTATACCCCAGTGCCTCTCTCCTGCCCCAGATGTGTGTGCAGCCCCTCTATACCCCAGTGCCTCTCTCCTGCCCCAGATGTGTGTGCAGCCCCTCTATACCCAGTGCCTCTCTCCTGCCCCAGATGTGTGTGCAGCCCCTCTATACCCAGTGCCTCTCTCCTGCCCCAGATGTGTGTGCGGCCCCTCTATACCCCAGTGCCTCTCTCCTGCCCCAGATGTGTGTGCAGCCCCTCTATACCCCAGTGCCTCTCTCCTGCCCCAGATGTGTGTGCAGCCCCTCTTTACCCCAGTGCCTCTCTATTGCCCCAGATGTGTGTGCAGCCCCTCTATACCCCAGTGCCTCTCTCCTGCCCCAGATGTGTGTGCAGCCCCTCTATACCCCAGTGCCTCTCTCCTGCCCCAGACGTGTGTGCAGCCCCTCTTTACCCCAGTGCCTCTCTCCTGCCCCAGATGTGTGTGCAGCCCCTCTTTACCCCAGTGCCTCTCTCCTGCCCCAGATGTGTGTGCAGCCCTCTATACCCCAGTGCCTCTCTCCTGCCCCAGATGTGTGTGCAGCCCCTCTATACCCCAGTGCCTCTCTCCTGCTCCAGATGTGTGTGCAGCCCCTCTATACCCCAGTGCCTCTCTCCTGCCCCAGATGTGTGTGCAGCCCCTCTATACCCCAGTGCCTCTCTCCTGCCCCAGATGTGTGCAGCCCCTTTATACCCAGTGCCTCTCCCCTGCCCCAGATGTGTGTGCAGCCCCTCTATACCCCAGTGCCTCTCTCCTGCCCCAGATGTGTGTGCAGCCCCTCTATACCCCAGTGCCTCTCTCCTGCCCCAGATGTGTGTGCAGCCCCTCTATACCCCAGTGCCTCTCTCCTGCCCCAGATGTGTGTGCAGCCCCTCTATACCCCAGTGCCTCTCTCCTGCCCCAGATGTGTGTGCAGCCCCTCTTTACCCCAGTGCCTCTTTCCTGCCCCAGATGTGTGTGCAGCCCCTCTTTACCCCAGTGCCTCTCTCCTGCCCCAGATGTGTGTGCAGCCCCTCTTTACCCCAGTGCCTCTCTCCTGCCGCAGATGTGTGTGCAGCCCCTCTATACCCCAGTGTCTCTCTCCTGCCCCAGATGTGTGTGCAGCCCCTCTATACCCAGTGCCTCTCTCCTGCCCCAGATGTGTGTGCAGCCCCTCTATACCCCAGTGCCTCTCTATTGCCCCAGATGTGTGTGTAGCCCCTCTATACCCAGTGCCTCTCTCCTGCCCCAGATGTGTGTGCAGCCCCTCTATACCCAGTGCCTCTCTTCTGCCCCAGATGTGTGTGCAGCCCCTCTTTACCCCAGTGCCTCTCTCCTGCCCCAGATGTGTGTGCAGCCCCTCTTTACCCCAGTGCCTCTCTCCTGCCCCCAGATGTGTGTGCAGCCCCTCTATACCCCTGTGTTTCTCTCCTGCCCCAGATGTGTGTGCAGCCCCTCTTTACCCCAGTGCCTCTCCCCTGCCCCGATGTGTGCAACCCCTCTATACCCCAGTGCCTCTCTCCTGCCCTAGATGTGTGTGCAGCCCCTCTTTACCCCAGTGCCTCTCTCCTGCCCCAGATGTGTGTGCAACCCCTCTATACCCCAGTGCCTCTCTCCTGCCCCAGATGTGTGTGCAGCCCCTCTATACCCCAGTGCCTCTCTCCTGCCCCAGATGTGTGTGCAGCCCCTCTATACCCCAGTGCCTCTCTCCTGCCCCAGATGTGTGTGCAGCCCCTCTATACCCAGTGCCTCTCTCCTGCCCCAGATGTGTGTGCAGCCCCTCTATACCCAGTGCCTCTCTCCTGCCCCAGATGTGTGTGCGGCCCCTCTATACCCCAGTGCCTCTCTCCTTCCCCAGATGTGTGTGCAGCCCCTCTTTACCCCAGTGCCTCTCTCCTGCCCCAGATGTGTGTGCAGCCCCTCTTTACCCCAGTGCCTCTCTATTGCCCCAGATGTGTGTGCAGCCCCTCTATACCCCAGTGCCTCTCTCCTGCCCCAGATGTGTGTGCAGCCCCTCTATACCCCAGTGCCTCTCTCCTGCCCCAGACGTGTGTGCAGCCCCTCTTTACCCCAGTGCCTCTCTCCTGCCCCAGATGTGTGTGCAGCCCCTCTTTACCCCAGTGCCTCTCTCCTGCCCCAGATGTGTGTGCAGCCCTCTATACCCCAGTGCCTCTCTCCTGCCCCAGATGTGTGTGCAGCCCCTCTATACCCCAGTGCCTCTCTCCTGCTCCAGATGTGTGTGCAGCCCCTCTATACCCCAGTGCCTCTCTCCTGCCCCAGATGTGTGTGCAGCCCCTCTATACCCCAGTGCCTCTCTCCTGCCCCAGATGTGTGCGGCCCCTCTATACCACAGTGCCTCTCTCCTGCCCCAGATGTGTGTGCAGCCCCTCTATACCTCAGTGCCTCTCTCCTGCCCCAGATGTGTGTGCAGCCCCTCTATACCCAGTGCTTCTCTCCTGCCTCAGATGTGTGCAGCCCCTCTATACCCCAGTGCCTCTCTCCTGTCCCAGATGTGTGTGCAGCCCCTCTTTACCCCAGTGCCTCTCTCCTGCCCCAGATGTGTGTGCAGCCCCTCTATACCCCAGTGCCTCTCTCCTGCCCCAGATGTGTGTGCAGCCCCTCTTTACCCCAGGGCCTCTCTCCTGCCCCAGATGTATGTGCAGCCCCTCTTTACCCCAGTGCCTCTCTCCTGCCCCAGATGTGTGTGCGGCCCCTCTATACCCCAGTGCCTCGCTCCTGCCCCAGATGTGTGTGCAGCCCCTCTTTACCCCAGTGCCTCTCTCCTGCCCCAGATGTGTGTGCAGCCCCTCTATACCCCAGTGCCTCTCTCCTGCCCCAGATGTGTGTGCGGCCACTCTATACCCCAGTGCCTCTCTCCTGCCCCAGATGTGTGTGCAGCCCCTCTATACCCCAGTGCCTCTCTATTGCCCCAGATGTGTGTGTAGCCCCTCTATACCCAGTGCCTCTCTCCTGCCCCAGATGTGTGTGCAGCCCTCTATACCCCAGTGCCTCTCTCCTGCCCCAGATGTGTGTGCAGCCCCTCTATACCCAGTGCCTCTCTCCTGCCCCAGATGTGTGTGCAGCCCCTCTATACCCCAGTGCCTCTCTCCTGCCCCAGATGTGTGTGCCATCCCTCTATACCCCAGTGCCTCTCTCCTGCCCCAGATGTGTGTGCAGCCCCTCTATACCCCAGTGCCTCTCTCCTGCCCCAGATGTGTGTGCAGCCCCTCAATTCCCCAGTGCCTCTCTCCTGCCCCAGATGTGTGTGCGGCCCCTTTATACCCAGTGCCTCTCTCCTGCCCCAGATGTGTGTGCAGCCCCTCTATACCCAGTGCCTCTCTCCTGCCCCAGATGTGTGTGCAGCCCCTCTATACCCCAGTGCCTCTCTCCTGCCCCAGATGTGTGTGCAGCCCCTCTATACCCCAGTGCCTCTCTCCTGCCCCAGATGTGTGTGCAGCCCCTCTATACCCCAGTGCCTCTCTCCTGCCCCAGATGTGTGTGCAGCCCCTCTTTACCCCAGTGCCTCTCTCCTGCCCCAGATGTGTGTGCAGCCCCTCTATACCCCAGTGCCTCTCTCCTGCCCCAGATGTGTGTGCAGCCCCTCTTTACCCCAGTGCCTCTCTCCTGCCCCAGATGTGTGTGCAGCCCCTCTTTACCCCAGTGCCTCTCTCCTGCCCCAGATGTGTGTGCGGCCCCTCTATACCCCAGTGCCTCGCTCCTGCCCCAGATGTGTGTGCAGCCCCTCTTTACCCCAGTGCCTCTCTCCTGCCCCAGATGTGTGTGCAGCCCCTCTATATCCCAGTGCCTCTCTCCTGCCCCAGATGTGTGTGCGGCCCCTCTATACCCCAGTGCCTCTCTCCTGCCCCAGATGTGTGTGCAGCCCCTCTATACCCCAGTGCCTCTCTATTGCCCCAGATGTGTGTGTAGCCCCTCTATACCCAGTGCCTTTCTCCTGCCCCAGATGTGTGTGCAGCCCTCTATACCCCAGTGCCTCTCTCCTGCCCCAGATGTGTGTGCAGCCCCTCTATACCCAGTGCCTCTCTCCTGCCCCAGATGTGTGTGCAGCCCCTCTTTACCCCAGTGCCTCTCTCCTGCCCCAGATGTGTGTGCAGCCCCTCTTTACCCCAGTGCTTCTCTCCTGCCCCAGATGTGTGTGCAGCCCCTCTTTACCCCAGTGCCTCTCTCCTGCCCCAGATGTGTGTGCAGCCCCTCTATACCCCAGTGCCTCTCTCCTGCCCCAGATGTGTGTGCAGCCCCTCTATACCCCAGTGCCTCTCTCCTGCCCCAGATGTGTGTGCAGCCCCTCTATACCCCAGTGCCTCTCTCCTGCCCCAGATGTGTGTGCAGCCCCTCTATACCCCAGTGCCTCTCTCCTGCCCCAGATGTGTGTGCTACCATCTATACCCCAGTGCCTCTCTCCTGCCTCTGACGTGTGTGCTACCATCTTTACCCCAGTGCCTCTCTCCTGCATCCGACGTGTGTGCTACCCTCTATACCCCAGTGCCTCTCTCCTGCATCCGACGTGTGTGCTACCATCTATACCCCAGTGTCTCTCTCCTGCCCCAGATGTGTGTGCAGCCCCTCTTTACCCCAGTGCCTCTCTCCTGCCTCTGACGTGTGTGCTACCCTCTATACCCCAGTGCCTCTCTCCTGCCTCTGACGTGTGTGCAGCCCCTCTATACCCCAGTGCCTCTCTCCTGCCTCTGACGTGTGTGCAGCCCCTCTATACCCCAGTGCCTCTCTCCTGCCCCAGATGTGTGTGCAGCCCCTCTATACCCCAGTGCCTCTCTCCTGCCCCAGATGTGTGTGCAGCCCCTCTATACCCCAGTGCCTCTCTCCTGCCTCTGACGTGTGTGCTACCATCTATACCCCAGTGTCTCTCTCCTGCCCCAGATGTGTGTGCAGCCCCTCTATACCCCAGTGCCTCTCTCCTGCCTCTGACGTGTGTGCTACCATCTATACCCCAGTGCCTCTCTCCTGCCTCTGACGTGTGTGCTACCATCTATACCCCAGTGTCTCTCTCCTGCCTCTGACGTGTGTGCTACCATCTATACCCCAGTGTCTCTCTCCTGCCTCTGACGTGTGTGCTACCATCTATACCCCAGTGTCTCTCTCCTGCCTCTGACGTGTGTGCTACCATCTATACCCCAGTGCCTCTCTCCTGCCTCTGACGTGTGTGCTACCATCTATACCCCAGTGCCTCTCTCCTGCCTCTGACGTGTGTGCTACCCTCTATACCCCAGTGCCTCTCTCCTGCCTCTGACGTGTGTGCTACCCTCTATACCCCAGTGCCTCTCTCCTGCCTCTGACGTGTGTGCTACCCTCTATACCCCAGTGCCTCTCTCCTGCCTCTGACGTGTGTGCTACCATCTATACCCCAGTGCCTCTCTCCTGCCTCTGACGTGTGTGCTACCATCTATACCCCAGTGTCTCTCTCCTGCCTCTGACGTGTGTGCTACCATCTATACCCCAGTGCCTCTCTCCTACCTCTGACGTGTGTGCTACCATCTATACCCCAGTGTCTCTCTCCTGCCTCTGACGTGTGTGCTACCATCTATACCCCAGTGTCTCTCTCCTGCCTCTGACGTGTGTGCTACCATCTATACCCCAGTGCCTCTCTCCTACCTCTGACGTGTGTGCTACCCTCTATACCCCAGTGTCTCTCTCCTGCCTCTGACGTGTGTGCTACCCTCTATACCCCAGTGTCTCTCTCCTGCCTCTGACGTGTGTGCTACCCTCTATACCCCAGTGTCTCTCTCCTGCCTCTGACGTGTGTGCTACCATCTATACCCCAGTGCCTCTCTCCTGCATCCGACGTGTGTGCTACCATCTTTACCCCAGTGCCTCTCTCCTGCATCCGACGTGTGTGCTACCATCTATACCCCAGTGCCTCTCTCCTGCCTCCGACGTGTGTGCTACCATCTATACCCCAGTGCCTCTCTCCTGCCTCCGACGTGTGTGCTACCCTCTATACCCCAGTGCCTCTCTCCTGCCTCTGACGTGTGTGCTACCATCTATACCCCAGTGCCTCTCTCCTGCCTCTGACGTGTGTGCTACCATCTATACCCCAGTGCCTCTCTCCTGCCTCTGACGTGTGTGCAGCCCCTCTATACCCCAGTGCCTCTCTCCTGCCCCAGATGTGTGTGCAGCCCCTCTTTACCCCAGTGCCTCTCTCCTGCCTCTGACGTGTGTGCTACCATCTATACCCCAGTGCCTCTCTCCTGCCTCTGACGTGTGTGCTACCATCTATACCCCAGTGTCTCTCTCCTGCCTCTGACGTGTGTGCTACCATCTATACCCCAGTGCCTCTCTCCTGCATCCGACGTGTGTGCTACCCTCTATACCCCAGTGCCTCTCTCCTGCCTCTGACGTGTGTGCTACCATCTATACCCCAGTGCCTCTCTCCTGCATCCGACGTGTGTGCTACCATCTATACCCCAGTGCCTCTCTCCTGCCTCCGACGTGTGTGCTACCATCTATACCCCAGTGCCTCTCTCCTGCCTCTGACGTGTGTGCTACCATCTATACCCCAGTGCCTCTCTCCTACCTCTGACGTGTGTGCTACCATCTATACCCCAGTGCCTCTCTCCTGCCTCTGACGTGTGTGCTACCATCTATACCCCAGTGCCTCTCTCCTGCCCCAGATGTGTGTGCAGCCCCTCTATACCCCAGTGTCTCTCTCCTGCCCCAGATGTGTGTGCAGCCCCTCTTTACCCCAGTGCCTCTCTCCTGCCTCTGACGTGTGTGCTACCATCTATACCCCAGTGCCTCTCTCCTACCTCTGACGTGTGTGCTACCATCTATACCCCAGTGCCTCTCTCCTGCCTCTGACGTGTGTGCTACCCTCTATACCCCAGTGCCTCTCTCCTGCCTCTGACGTGTGTGCTACCATCTATACCCCAGTGCCTCTCTCCTGCATCCGACGTGTGTGCTACCATCTATACCCCAGTGCCTCTCTCCTGCATCCGACGTGTGTGCTACCATCTATACCCCAGTGCCTCTCTCCTGCATCCGACGTGTGTGCTACCATCTATACCCCAGTGTCTCTCTCCTGCCTCTGACGTGTGTGCTACCATCTATACCCCAGTGTCTCTCTCCTGCCTCTGACGTGTGTGCTACCATCTATACCCCAGTGTCTCTCTCCTGCCTCTGACGTGTGTGCTACCATCTATACCCCAGTGCCTCTCTCCTGCCCCCGATGTGTGCTACCATCTATACCCCAGTGTCTCTCTCCTGCCTCTGACGTGTGTGCTACCATCTATACCCCAGTGCCTCTCTCCTGCCTCCGACGTGTGTGCTACCATCTATACCCCAGTGTCTCTCTCCTGCATCCGACGTGTGTGCTACCATCTATACCCCAGTGTCTCTCTCCTGCCTCTGACGTGTGTGCTACCATCTATACCCCAGTGCCTCTCTCCTGCCTCCGACGTGTGTGCTACCCTCTATACCCCAGTGTCTCTCTCCTGCCTCTGACGTGTGTGCTACCATCTATACCCCAGTGCCTCTCTCCTGCCTCTGACGTGTGTGCTACCATCTATACCCCAGTGTCTCTCTCCTGCCTCTGACGTGTGTGCTACCATCTATACCCCAGTGCCTCTCTCCTGCCTCCGACGTGTGTGCTACCATCTATACCCCAGTGTCTCTCTCCTGCATCCGACGTGTGTGCTACCATCTATACCCCAGTGTCTCTCTCCTGCCTCTGACGTGTGTGCTACCATCTATACCCCAGTGCCTCTCTCCTGCCTCCGACGTGTGTGCTACCATCTATACCCCAGTGTCTCTCTCCTGCCTCTGACGTGTGTGCTACCATCTATACCCCAGTGCCTCTCTCCTGCATCCGACGTGTGTGCAGCCCCTCTTTACCCCAGTGCCTCTCTCCTGCCTCTGACGTGTGTGCTACCATCTATACCCCAGTGCCTCTCTCCTGCCTCTGACGTGTGTGCTACCATCTATACCCCAGTGTCTCTCTCCTGCCTCTGACGTGTGTGCTACCATCTATACCCCAGTGCCTCTCTCCTGCCTCTGACGTGTGTGCTACCATCTATACCCCAGTGTCTCTCTCCTGCCTCTGACGTGTGTGCTACCATCTATACCCCAGTGTCTCTCTCCTGCCTCTGACGTGTGTGCTACCATCTTTACCCCAGTGCCTCTCTCCTGCCTCTGACGTGTGTGCTACCATCTATACCCCAGTGTCTCTCTCCTGCCTCTGACGTGTGTGCTACCATCTATACCCCAGTGTCTCTCTCCTGCCTCTGACGTGTGTGCTACCATCTATACCCCAGTGCCTCTCTCCTGCCTCTGACGTGTGTGCTACCATCTATACCCCAGTGCCTCTCTCCTGCATCCGACGTGTGTGCTACCCTCTATACCCCAGTGTCTCTCTCCTGCATCCGACGTGTGTGCTACCATCTATACCCCAGTGCCTCTCTCCTGCATCCGACGTGTGTGCTACCCTCTATACCCCAGTGCCTCTCTCCTGCCTCCGACGTGTGTGCTACCATCTATACCCCAGTGCCTCTCTCCTGCATCCGACGTGTGTGCTACCCTCTATACCCCAGTGTCTCTCTCCTGCATCCGACGTGTGTGCTACCCTCTATACCCCAGTGTCTCTCTCCTGCCTCTGACGTGTGTGCTACCATCTATACCCCAGTGTCTCTCTCCTGCCTCTGACGTGTGTGCTACCCTCTATACCCCAGTGTCTCTCTCCTGCATCCGACGTGTGTGCTACCCTCTATACCCCAGTGCCTCTCTCCTACCTCTGACGTGTGTGCTACCATCTATACCCCAGTGTCTCTCTCCTGCCTCTGACGTGTGTGCTACCCTCTATACCCCAGTGTCTCTCTCCTGCCTCTGACGTGTGTGCTACCCTCTATACCCCAGTGCCTCTCTCCTGCATCCGACGTGTGTGCTACCATCTATACCCCAGTGCCTCTCTCCTGCATCCGACGTGTGTGCTACCATCTATACCCCAGTGTCTCTCTCCTGCCTCTGACGTGTGTGCTACCCTCTATACCCCAGTGCCTCTCTCCTGCATCCGACGTGTGTGCTACCATCTATACCCCAGTGCCTCTCTCCTGCATCCGACGTGTGTGCTACCATCTATACCCCAGTGCCTCTCTCCTACCTCTGACGTGTGTGCTACCATCTATACCCCAGTGCCTCTCTCCTGCATCCGACGTGTGTGCTACCATCTATACCCCAGTGTCTCTCTCCTGCATCCGACGTGTGTGCTACCCTCTATACCCCAGTGCCTCTCTCCTGCATCCGACGTGTGTGCTACCATCTATACCCCAGTGCCTCTCTCCTGCATCCGACGTGTGTGCTACCATCTATACCCCAGTGCCTCTCTCCTGCCTCTGACGTGTGTGCTACCATCTATACCCCAGTGCCTCTCTCCTACCTCTGACGTGTGTGCTACCATCTATACCCCAGTGCCTCTCTCCTGCCTCTGACGTGTGTGCTACCATCTATACCCCAGTGCCTCTCTCCTGCATCCGACGTGTGTGCTACCCTCTATACCCCAGTGTCTCTCTCCTGCATCCGACGTGTGTGCTACCATCTATACCCCAGTGTCTCTCTCCTGCCTCTGACGTGTGTGCTACCATCTATACCCCAGTGCCTCTCTCCTGCCCCAGATGTGTGTGCTACCATCTATACCCCAGTGTCTCTCTCCTGCATCCGACGTGTGTGCTACCATCTATACCCCAGTGTCTCTCTCCTGCCTCTGACGTGTGTGCTACCCTCTATACCCCAGTGCCTCTCTCCTGCCCCAGATGTGTGTGCTACCATCTATACCCCAGTGCCTCTCTCCTGCATCCGACGTGTGTGCTACCATCTATACCCCAGTGCCTCTCTCCTACCTCTGACGTGTGTGCTACCATCTATACCCCAGTGCCTCTCTCCTGCATCCGACGTGTGTGCTACCATCTATACCCCAGTGTCTCTCTCCTGCCTCTGACGTGTGTGCTACCATCTATACCCCAGTGTCTCTCTCCTGCCTCTGACGTGTGTGCTACCATCTATACCCCAGTGCCTCTCTCCTGCATCCGACGTGTGTGCTACCATCTATACCCCAGTGTCTCTCTCCTGCCTCTGACGTGTGTGCTACCATCTATACCCCAGTGTCTCTCTCCTGCATCCGACGTGTGTGCTACCATCTATACCCCAGTGCCTCTCTCCTGCCCCAGATGTGTGTGCAGCCCCTCTATACCCCAGTGTCTCTCTCCTGCCTCTGACGTGTGTGCTACCCTCTATACCCCAGTGTCTCTCTCCTGCCCCAGATGTGTGTGCAGCCCCTCTATACCCCAGTGTCTCTCTCCTGCCCCAGATGTGTGTGCAGCCCCTCTATACCCCAGTGCCTCTCTCCTGCCTCTGACGTGTGTGCTACCCTCTATACCCCAGTGTCTCTCTCCTGCCTCCGACGTGTGTGCTACCATCTATACCCCAGTGCCTCTCTCCTGCCTCCGACGTGTGTGCTACCATCTATACCCCAGTGCCTCTCTCCTGCCCCAGATGTGTGTGCAGCCCCTCTTTACCCCAGTGCCTCTCTCCTGCCCTCAATGTGATACCCCTTTTAACCTTGTACCTTTTCTCTTTACCCCCAACCTTATCCATAAGTCTGTAGCTGGTTCTATCACATGTGTAACACATCAGTGTCAGTTATCACTTAGCAAACAGGCTTCTCTGCCAGATTCCTTTAGAATAAATCACTCAGGTGACCTCCCCTGACCGATGAGTCTCAGGGACAGTCTAGGCCAAAACAAACTTTCATTATTCAGATAGAGAATGTCATTTTAAACAATTTTTCAATTTACTTCTATCACCAATTTTCTTTGTTCTTTTGGTATTCTTAGTTGAAAGCTAAATCTAGGAGGTTCATATGATAATTTCTAAGCCCTTGAAGGCCGCCTCTTAGCTCAGGGCATTTTGACAGTTTTTCACCACTAGAGGGTGTTAGTTCATGTGTTTTGTATAGATAACACTGCTCATGCACGCGGACTTCCTATGAGCCTGCACTGATTGGCTAAAATGCAAGTCTGTCAAAAGAACTGAAATAAGGGGCAGTTTGCAAAGGCTTAGATACAAGATAATCACAGAGGTAAATGTGTATTAATATAACTGTGTTGGTTATGCAAAACTAGGGAATGGGTAATAAAGGGATTATCTATCTTTTAAAACAATAAATATTCTGGTGTAGACTGTCCCTTTAAGTAGGTGTGTAGAGGGGAAATAATTTCTGCTCCTCTCTCTCCATCAGCTACTTGTTCCTCCTCCTATCTCCCACAATCTCTCTTCTTCCTCTCCTCCCCTTCACCTCCTCTCTCCTTATCACTTCTACTTCTCCTCAACCTTTCTCTCTTCAACACCTCTCCCCTCATCTCCTCTCCTTCTCCCCATTTCCTCTCTTCCCCCCATCACTTCTCCTCTCTCTCTATCACCTCTCCTCTCTCTCCATCAGCTACTTGTTTCTCCTCCTATCTCCCACAATCTCTCTTCTTCCTCTCCCCCCCTTCACCTCCTCTCTCCTTATCACTTCTACTTCTCCTCAACACCTCTCCCCTCATCTCCTCTCCTTCTCCCCATTTCCTCTCTTCTTCCCATCACTTCTCCTCTCTCTCTATCACCTCTCCTCTCTCTCCATCAGCTACTTGTTTCTCCTCCTATCTCCCACAATCTCTCTTCTTCCTCTCCCCCCCTTCACCTCCTCTCTCCTTATCACTTCTACTTCTCCTCAACACCTCTCCCCTCATCTCCTCTCCTTCTCCCCTCATCTCCTCTTTTCCCCCCATCACTTCTCCTCTCTCTCTATCACCTCTCATCTCTCTCCATCAGCTACTTGTTTCTCCTCCTATCTCCCACAATCTCTCTTCTTCCTCTCCTCCCCTTCACCTCCTCTCTCCTTATCACTTCTACTTCTCCTCAACACCTCTCCCCTCATCTCCTCTCCTTCTCCCCATTTCCTCTCTTCCCCCCATCACTTCTCCTCTCTCTCTATCACCTCTCCTCTCTCTCCATCAGCTACTTGTTTCTCCTCCTATCTCCCACAATCTCTCTTCTTCCTCTCCCCCCCTTCACCTCCTCTCTCCTTATCACTTCTACTTCTCCTCAACACCTCTCTCCTCATCTCCTCTCCTTCTCCCCATTTCCTCTCTTCTTCCCATCACTTCTCCTCTCTCTCTATCACCTCTCCTCTCTCTCCATCAGCTACTTGTTTCTCCTCCTATCTCCCACAATCTCTCTTCTTCCTCTCCCCCCCTTCACCTCCTCTCTCCTTATCACTTCTACTTCTCCTCAACACCTCTCCCCTCATCTCCTCTCCTTCTCCCCTCATCTCCTCTTTTCCCCCCATCACTTCTCCTCTCTCTCTATCACCTCTCATCTCTCTCCATCAGCTACTTGTTTCTCCTCCTATCTCCCACAATCTCTCTTCTTCCTCTCCTCCCCTTCACCTCCTCTCTCCTTATCACTTCTACTTCTCCTCAACACCTCTCCCCTCATCTCCTCTCCTTCTCCCCTCATCTCCTCTCTTCCCCCCATCACTTCTCCTCTCTCTCTATCACCTCTCCTCTCTCTCCATCAGCTACTTGTTTCTCCTCCTATCTCCCACAATCTCTCTTCTTCCTCTCCTCCCCTTCACCTCCTCTCTCCTTATCACTTCTACTTCTCCTCAACACCTCTCCCCTCATCTCCTCTCCTTCTCCCCATCACTTCTCCTCTCTCTCTATCACCTCTCCTCTCTCTCCATCAGCTACTTGTTTCTCCTCCTATCTCCCACAATCTCTCTTCTTCCTCTCCTCCCCTTCACCTCCTCTCTCCTTATCACTTCTACTTCTCCTCAACACCTCTCCCCTCATCTCCTCTCCTTCTCCCCATCACTTCTCCTCTCTCTCTATCACCTCTCCTCTCTCTCCATCAGCTACTTGTTTCTCCTCCTATCTCCCACAATCTCTCTTCTTCCTCTCCTCCCCTTCACCTCCTCTCTCCTTATCACTTCTACTTCTCCTCAACACCTCTCCCCTCATCTCCTCTCCTTCTCCCCATTTCCTCTCTTCCCCCCATCACTTCTCCTCCTCTCTCTATCACCTCTCCTCTCTCTCCATCAGCTACTTGTTTCTCCTCCTATCTCCCACAATCTCTCTTCTTCCTCTCCTCCCCTTCACCTCCTCTCTCCTTATCACTTCTACATCTCCTCAACACCTCTCCCCTCATCTCCTCTCCTTCTCCCCATTTCCTCTCTTCCCCCCATCACTCCTCCTCTCTCTCTATCACCTCTCCTCTCTCTCCATCAGCTACTTGTTTCTCCTCCTATCTCCCACAATCTCTCTTCTTCCTCTCCCCCCCTTCACCTCCTCTCTCCTTATCACTTCTACTTCTCCTCAACCTTTCTCTCTTCAACACCTCTCCCCTCATCTCCTCTCCTTCTCCCCATTTCCTCTCTTCCCCCCATCACTTCTCCTCTCTCTCTATCACCTCTCCTCTCTCTCCCCATTAAATATCTTCCTCCCCTCACCTCTGACTCCCTCCCCATATCTCTCCTCCTCAATCTCCCATCACCTCTAATCCTCTCTTGCAATCACTATCTTTATTACACCTATCCACAGCTGTAGCTTTTAAGTGATGGGTACCACATTGCTTTATTAGGACTTTCCTCGTTGATAAGGACTTATCCCTGATCCCACAATTTAATGGACAGTCAAATCATGATTTAATTTGTTCTGCTTGTTGTGTACAGGTACCCAGTTGTGTACAGGTACCCAGTTGGGTACAGGTATCCAGTTGGGTACAGGTATCCAGTTGGGTACAAGTATCCAGTTGGGTACATGTATCCAGTTGGGTACAGATACCCAGTTGGGTACAGGTATCCAGTTGGGTACAGGTATCCAGTTGGGTACAGGTATCCAGTTGGGTACAGGTATCCAGTTGGGTACAGGTATCCAGTTGGGTACAGGTATCCAGTTGGGTACAGGTATCCAGTTGGGTACAGGTATCCAGTTGGGTACAGGTATCCAGTTGGGTACAGATACCCAGTTGGGTACAGATATCCAGTTGGGTACAGATACCCAGTTGGGTACAGATATCCAGTTGGGTACAGGTATCCATGTAACTGTGTGTCCGCAACCTCAGTGCAACATCTGGATGCAATGGGGCAAAGTGTTTTGTGGCTTCATGGTGGAAGAACTTAAACAGTGGATACATTTAACATTGGTTAAGATGGGAAGATATCAGGATTGTACCAAATTACACACATTGTTAGTCTATTTTTTATTACAAAATAATATAATGTTGTACAAAGAGAGACAAACATAAGATCACACAACTACACACTTGCTGCTGTGTGATAGACCCCACTAGCAGCACACTTCTCCGCCAGATAGGCAGTCGTCACACACAGAGTACCACAAACGCACTATGTTTACATTTACCCCAAGACACACAGACGCACACACTCCTACACACACTATGTTTACATTTACCCCAAGACACACAGACGCACACACTCCTACACACTTTCACACACTTTCCTCCGCTGGTGAATGATATTTTTGCATGTTGATTATGACCCTGCTCTTATGACATCACAGGGGGCTGCGTTGCGGTCGTACTCTTGGGTACATCTGTAAAAGAAGAAGTCAAAGTTAGGTAAAATTAGTTATCAGCATCTGTCTAACATACTTTATTATTAAACATACAGGTGTGTCTTCTCCATTAGAGTGTCTGCTCTTCCTGATGTCCCCATGGTCTCTACTACTACAGCAACGTCCCCCAATCCAACCCTCTCATTGACGATAATGTTTGTCAGTTGCACCATCAGAAGACCTTGTAGGACGATTTGTTAATTGTGAAGATGCCTAACCATCTTGTTCTCCAAGTAACCTCATTCAACCAATACCAAGGCCATATTATCCAACCCAACTATCACTTCTTAATTCTCCAAATAACCTCAATCTCACAGCATCAAGTCAAAGTCCTCCCACCTTCATGTTATGTTTTTTTAAGAAGCCCCTTATTTGCAATATTAAGTCTTTATCCATAATTTCTTATGTATCAGAGTACCTTGCTCTACCAATATCTTCTCAAATCCACTAGAACACTTTGTACAACTATTTATTTTTCAATCAACCTCTTATCACCAACATTAAGTCCATATTCTTCCAAATTATTTTAACATCTTACTTTACCAAACAAATCTTTCCATCAAGTCAACATTCTTTCAATTTATCTTAACTTTTTCAATCACTTTCTTTCACCGGTATAAAGTCTCTATTCTCCCACACTACAGCTCTTTTTCCTAGGAACTTGTTCCACCAATATGAATTATAGAAGCTCAAGTAAATATTTGTCAATAGAAAGGCCGAGTCCTTCTCAACCTGTATCTTTATCAATTGTATTTTAATTCTATTTGACTCCGCTATAGTTTCTTTCTGCCCTGTTTGTCTTCTTAGGTCTTCCCAATGTTCTCACAACAACCTAATTTTGTCACGATCCGTTCATCGCCGTATCACTGCGGCTCCCGGATCTCCTCTGTGTCCTTACCACGTCACGTTGCCTAGTAACGTGACGCGGCCTTCCTGTGACAAGCCCCCATAGGTCACGTCACGTTGCCTAGTAACGTGACGCGGCCTTCCTGTGACACGCCCCCATAGGTAACAGCCTCCTCTTGTCACTGGCTTTAAATGCCGGCGGGAGTTTTCTTCTGGGCTGTTTGTCAGTGTTCATACCTGTTCGTGGCTCTGTAAGTTTCTGCTCTCTACTAATTAATAACCACTTGCTGGATATTGACCCTTGCCTTGTCTGACTACTCTCAGCCTGATCCTTATAAACCGCTTACTGGATATTGACCCTTGCCTTGCCCGACTACTCTCAGCCTGATCCTTATAAACCACTTACTGGATATTGACCCTTGCCTTGTCTGACTACTCTCAGCCTGATCCTTATAAACACTTACTGGATATTGACCCTTGCCTTGTCTGACTACTCTCAGCCTGATCCTTATAAAGCACTTACTGGATATTGACCCTTGCCTTGCCCGACTACTCTCAGCCTGATCCTTATAAACCACTTACTGGATATTGACCCTTGCCTTGTCTGACTACTCTCAGCCTGATCCTTATAAACACTTACTGGATATTGACCCTTGCCTTGCCCGACTACTCTCAGCCTGATCCTTATAAACCACTTACTGGATATTGACCCTTGCCTTGTCTGACTACTCTCAGGCTGATCCTTATAAACCACTTGCTGGATATTGACCCTTGCCTTGTCTGACTACTCTCAGCCTGATCCTTATAAACACTTACTGGATATTGACCCTTGCCTTGTCTGACTACTCTCAGCCTGATCCTTATAAAGCACTTACTGGATATTGACCCTTGCCTTGTCTGACTACTCTCAGCCTGATCCTTATAAAGCACTTACTGGATATTGACCCTTGCCTTGCCTGACTACTCTCAGCCTGATCCTTATAAACCACTTGCTGGATATTGACCCTTGCCTTGTCTGACTACTCTCAGCCTGATCCTTATAAACCGCTTACTGGATATTGACCCTTGCCTTGCCCGACTACTCTCAGCCTGATCCTTATAAACCACTTACTGGATATTGACCCTTGCCTTGTCTGACTACTCTCAGCCTGATCCTTATAAACACTTACTGGATATTGACCCTTGCCTTGCCCGACTACTCTCAGCCTGATCCTTATAAACCACTTACTGGATATTGACCCTTGCCTTGTCTGACTACTCTCAGCCTGATCCTTATAAACACTTACTGGATATTGACCCTTGCCTTGCCCGACTACTCTCAGCCTGATCCTTATAAACCACTTACTGGATATTGACCCTTGCCTTGTCTGACTACTCTCAGGCTGATCCTTATAAACCACTTACTGGATATTGACCCTTGCCTTGCCTGACTACTCTCAGGCTGATCCTTATAAACCACTTGCTGGATATTGACCCTTGCCTTGTCTGACTACTCTCAGCCTGATCCTTATAAACACTTACTGGATATTGACCCTTGCCTTGTCTGACTACTCTCAGCCTGATCCTTATAAACACTTACTGGATATTGACCCTTGCCTTGCCTGACTACTCTCAGGCTGATCCTTATAAACCACTTACTGGATATTGACCCTTGCCTTGCCTG
Source organism: Bombina bombina (assembly GCF_027579735.1). Taxonomy (NCBI): domain Eukaryota; kingdom Metazoa; phylum Chordata; class Amphibia; order Anura; family Bombinatoridae; genus Bombina; species Bombina bombina. The sequence goes on along the minus strand of NC_069505.1, from coordinate 633,277,611 downwards.
ACTACTCTCAGCCTGATCCTTATAAACCGCTTACTGGATATTGACCCTTGCCTTGCCCGACTACTCTCAGCCTGATCCTTATAAACCACTTACTGGATATTGACCCTTGCCTTGTCTGACTACTCTCAGCCTAATCCTTATAAACCACTTACTGGATATTGACCCTTGCCTTGTCTGACTACTCTCAGCCTGATCCTTATAAACCACTTACTGGATATTGACCCTTGCCTTGTCTGACTACTCTCAGCCTGATCCTTATAAACCGCTTACTGGATATTGACCCTTGCCTTGCCCGACTACTCTCAGCCTGATCCTTATAAAACACTTACTGGATATTGACCCTTGCCTTGTCTGACTACTCTCAGCCTGATCCTTATAAACTGCTTACTGGATATTGACCCTTGCCTTGCCTGACTACTCTCAGCCTGATCCTTATAAACCACTTACTGGATATTGACCCTTGCCTTGTCTGACTACTCTCAGCCTGATCCTTATAAAGCACTTACTAGATATTGACCCTTGCCTTGTCTGACTACTCTCAGCCTGATCCTTATAAAGCACTTACTGGATATTGACCCTTTGCCTTGCCTGACTACTCTCAGCCTGATCCTTATAAACTGCTTACTGGATATTGACCCTTGCCTTGTCTGACTACTCTCAGCCTGATCCTTATAAACCACTTACTGGATATTGACCCTTGCCTTGCCCGACTACTCTCAGCCTGATCCTTATAAACCACTTACTGGATATTGACCCTTGCCTTGCCTGACTACTCTCAGCCTGATCCTTATAAACTGCTTACTGGATATTGACCCTTGCCTTGCCTGACTACTCTCAGCCTGATCCTTATAAAGCACTTACTGGATATTGACCCTTGCCTTGCCCGACTACTCTCAGCCTGATCCTTATAAACCGCTTACTGGATATTGACCCTTGCCTTGCCCGACTACTCTCAGCCTGATCCTTATAAACCGCTTACTGGATATTGACCCTTGCCTTGTCTGACTACTCTCAGCCTGATCCTTATAAACCACTTACTGGATATTGACCCTTGCCTTGCCCGACTACTCTCAGCCTGATCCTTATAAACCACTTACTGGATATTGACCCTTGCCTTGCCTGACTACTCTCAGCCTGATCCTTATAAACCACTTACTGGATATTGACCCTTGCCTTGTCTGACTACTCTCAGCCTGATCCTTATAAACCACTTACTGGATATTGACCCTTGCCTTGCCTGACTACTCTCAGCCTGATCTTTATAAACCACTTACTGGATATTGACCCTTGCCTTGCCTGACTACTCTCAGCCTGATCCTTATAAAGCACTTACTGGATATTGACCCTTGCCTTGTCTGACTACTCTCAGCCTGATCCTTATAAAGCACTTACTGGATATTGACCCTTGCCTTGCCTGACTACTCTCAGCCTGATCCTTATAAAGCACTTACTGGATATTGACCCTTGCCTTGTCTGACTACTCTCAGCCTGATCCTTATAAAGCACTTACTGGATATTGACCCTTGCCTTGTCTGACTACTCTCAGCCTGATCCTTATAAACCACTTACTGGATATTGACCCTTGCCTTGTCTGACTACTCTCAGCCTGATCCTTATAAAGCACTTACTGGATATTGACCCTTGCCTTGTCTGACTACTCTCAGCCTGATCCTTATAAAACACTTACTGGATATTGACCCTTGCCTTGTCTGACTACTCTCAGCCTGATCCTTATAAACACTTACTGGATATTGACCCTTGCCTTGCCTGACTACTCTCAGCCTGATCCTTATAAACCGCTTACTGGATATTGACCCTTGCCTTGTCTGACTACTCTCAGCCTGATCCTTATAAACCACTTACTGGATATTGACCCTTGCCTTGTCTGACTACTCTCAGCCTGATCCTTATAAAGCACTTACTGGATATTGACCCTTGCCTTGCCTGACTACTCTCAGCCTGATCCTTATAAACCACTTACTGGATATTGACCCTTGCCTTGCCTGACTACTCTCAGCCTGATCCTTATAAAACACTTACTGGATATTGACCCTTGCCTTGTCTGACTACTCTCAGCCTGATCCTTATAAACTGCTTACTGGATATTGACCCTTGCCTTGCCCGACTACTCTCAGCCTGATCCTTATAAACCACTTACTGGATATTGACCCTTGCCTTGCCTGACTACTCTCAGCCTGATCCTTATAAAGCACTTACTGGATATTGACCCTTGCCTTGCCTGACTACTCTCAGCCTGATCCTTATGAAGCACTTACTGGATATTGACCCTTGCCTTGCCCGACTACTCTCAGCCTGATCCTTATAAACCACTTACTGGATATTGACCCTTGCCTTGTCTGACTACTCTCAGCCTGATCCTTATAAACTGCTTACTGGATATTGACCCTTGCCTTGTCTGACTACTCTCAGCCTGATCCTTATAAACCACTTACTGGATATTGACCCTTGCCTTGCCAGACTACTCTCAGCCTGATCCTTATAAACCGCTTACTGGATATTAACCCTTGCCTCTTCTGACTACTCTCAGCCTGATCCTTATAAACCGCTTACTGGATATTAACCCTTGCCTCTTCTGACTACTCTCAGCCTGATCCTTATAAAGCACTTACTGGATATTGACCCTTGCCTTGTCTGACTACTCTCAGCCTGATCCTTATAAAGCACTTACTGGATATTGACCCTTGCCTTGCCTGACTACTCTCAGCCTGATCCTTATAAACTGCTTACTGGATATTGACCCTTGCCTTGCCTGACTACTCTCAGCCTGATCCTTATAAACACTTACTGGATATTGACCCTTGCCTTGCCTGACTACTCTCAGCCTGATCCTTATAAAGCACTTACTGGATATTGACCCTTGCCTTGTCTGACTACTCTCAGCCTGATCCTTATAAAGCACTTACTGGATATTGACCCTTGCCTTGTCTGACTACTCTCAGCCTGATCCTTATAAACACTTACTGGATATTGACCCTTGCCTTGCCTGACTACTCTCAGCCTGATCCTTATAAACCGCTTACTGGATATTGACCCTTGCCTTGCCTGACTACTCTCAGCCTGATCCTTATAAACCGCTTACTGGATATTGACCATTGCTTTGCCTGACCACTCTGCTGCCTTATTCTAAACCTGCTTAAAGGGACATTGACCTCTGCATTGCCTGACCACTCTGCTGCCTTATTCTAAACCTGCTTAAAGGGACGTTGACCTCTGCATTGCCTGACCACTCTGCTGCCTTATTCTAAACCTGCTTAAAGGGACATTGACCACTGCATTGTCTGACCACTCTTTCGGTATACCTTCAACCAGCATAAGTCTCTTTACCTTGTCCCCCCTCATCTCAGTAGAGACTGTTCCGTGACCCTGCAACACTTGTGAGTACACAGTTTTCTTTTCCTGCATAATAATGATCTTTTATTCTTTCCTGAGTGGGTCATTTCCTGGTTTCCTCTCTAGCGTGTGTTTATCTTATCACTCTAGCAGTTGGGTTAAATCCTAGACTGGTTTGTTTTTACTTCCCGTCTACTTATTCAGTATTCTGTTGTCATTTTCTCTACAATCTCATACACCACTCCCCATCTATAGTCTAGTACGTATGTGTGCAGTCTCCATTTATATGGTGCAGAACCAGTTACTTACCCCAAAGTAGTTACGAGGTACGTAGCCTTCTCGTCCACACAGAGAGGCCCACCACCAGTTACCCCCATCACCATCCTTCCTTAATACAGTGACAGTATCCCCTTCCCTAAAGGACAACTCGTCAGAAAACTCGGCTGTGTAGTCCCACAATGCATAGACTACTCCACTCTGGGTCTCTCCCATGCACTGTTCAACCTCTGCAGGAACCGAAGACAGAGCAGTTAGAGATGGAAAGACGGGGAAATACAAAGGGAGAGGGGTGAAGGAAAGAAAGAACTTACCGGTTAGGAAAGTGATGCATTCTTTATAACCCTCCTGATAGGGATCACATCTATCAACAGCCAGGCTGCCATCACTGTAGGTTGTAGCAAAGATGGCTGCTCCGTGTCGCACCAATATGGAGCACATCTGTGTGTCGTTACAGGAGGCAGCACAGTGGAGGGGGGTCCTGAGGGCGCACAGAAGAAAATAATGAGGTGTTAACGGATTTATCTCACACACTGTATGTATTTCCCACCTCCTCTACATACAACACTGACTCCAATCCATACATTGCACCTCAATCTATTCCAATTCTCCCACCTATCCCTAGATCTCTCCTCCCAAAACACATCACATAACTCTCCCTAACTCTATCCTAATTAGCTCTTACTCTCAGTACCCCCCCTGTATCTTACTCTCTGTATCCCCCCCTGTATCTCTTACTCTCAGTAACCCCCCCTGTATCTCTTACTCTCTGTATCCCCCCTGTATCTCTTACTCTCACTAACCCCCCCTGTATCTCTTACTCTCTGTATCCCCCCCTGTATCTCTTACTCTCAGTAACCCCCCCTGTATCTCTTACTCTCTGTATCCCCCCCTGTATCTCTTACTCTCAGTAACCCCCCCTGTATCTCTTACTCTCTGTATCCCCCCCTGTATCTCTTACTCTCTGTATCCCCCTGTATCTCTTACTCTCAGTAACCCCCCCTGTATCTCTTACTCTCTGTATCCTCCCCTGTATCTCTTACTCTCTGTATCCCCCCCTGTATCTCTTACTCTCAGTAACCCCCCCCTGTATCTCTTACTCTCAGTAACCCCCCTGTATCTCTTACTCTCAGTAACCCCCCCTGTATCTCTTACTCTCTGTATCCCCCTGTATCTCTTACTCTCTGTATCCCCCCTGTATCTCTTACTCTCTGTATCCCCCCTGTATCTCTTACTCTCTGTATCCCCCCTGTATCTCTTACTCTCTGTATCCCCCCTGTATCTCTTACTCTCTGTATCCTCCCCCCTGTATCTCTTACTCTCAGTAACCCCCCCTGTATCTCTTACTCTCTGTATCCCCCCTGTATCTCTTACTCTCTGTATCCCCCCCTGTATCTCTTACTCTCAGTAACCCCCCCTGTATCTCTTACTCTCAGTAACCCCCCCTGTATCTCTTACTCTCAGTAACCCCCCCTGTATCTCTTACTCTCTGTATCCCCCTGTATCTCTTACTCTCTGTATCCCCCCTGTATCTCTTACTCTCTGTATCCCCACTGTATCTCTTACTCTCTGTATCCCCCCTGTATCTCTTACTCTCTGTATCCTCCCCTGTATCTCTTACTCTCTGTATCCCCCCTGTATCTCTTACTCTCAGTACCCCCCCCCTGTATCTCTTACTCTCTGTATCCCCCCCTGTATCTCTTACTCTCAGTAACCCCCCCTGTATCTCTTACTCTCTGTATCCCCCCCTGTATCTCTTACTCTCTGTATCCCCCTGTATCTCTTACTCTCTGTATCCCCCCTGTATCTCTTACTCTCTGTATCCCCCCTGTATCTCTTACTCTCTGTATCCTCCCCTGTATCTCTTACTCTCTGTATCCCCCCCTGTATCTCTTACTCTCAGTAACAACCCCTGTATCTCTTACTCTCAGTAACCCCCCCTGTATCTTACTCTCAGTAACCCCCCCTGTATCTCTTACTCTCTGTATCCCCCCCTGTATCTCTTACTCTCTGTATCCCCCTGTATCTCTTACTCTCTGTATCCCCCCCTGTATCTCTTACTCTCTGTATCCCCCCCTGTATCTCTTACTCTCAGTAACCCCCCCTGTATCTCTTACTCTCAGTAACAACCCCTGTATCTCTTACTCTCAGTAACAACCCCTGTATCTCTTACTCTCAGTAACCCCCCCTGTATCTCTTACTCTCAGTAACAACCCCTGTATCTCTTACTCTCAGTAACAACCCCTGTATCTCTTACTCTCAGTAACAACCCCTGTATCTCTTACTCTCAGTAACCCCCCCTGTATCTCTTACTCTCAGTAACAACCCCTGTATCTCTTACTCTCAGTAACAACCCCTGTATCTCTTACTCTCAGTAACCCCCCCTGTATCTCTTACTCTCAGTAACAACCCCTGTATCTCTTACTCTCAGTAACAACCCCTGTATCTCTTACTCTCAGTAACCCCCCCTGTATCTCTTACTCTCTGTATCCCCCCTGTATCTCTTACTCTCTGTATCCCCCCTGTATCTCTTACTCTCTGTATCCCCCCTGTATCTCTTACTCTCTGTATCCCCCCTGTATCTCTTACTCTCTGTATCCCCCCTGTATCTCTTACGCTCTGTATCCCCCCTGTATCTCTTACTCTCAGTAACCCCCCCTGTATCTCTTACTCTCACTAACCCCCCCTGTATCTCTTACTCTCAGTAACCCCCCCTGTATCTCTTACTCTCAGTAACAACCCTGTATCTCTTACTCTCAGTAACAACCCCTGTATCTCTTACTCTCAGTAACCCCCCCTGTATCTCTTACTCTCAGTAACCCCCCCTGTATCTCTTACTCTCAGTAACAACCCCTGTATCTCTTACTCTCAGTAACCCCCCCTGTATCTCTTACTCTCAGTAACAACCCCTGTATCTCTTACTCTCAGTAACAACCCCTGTATCTCTTACTCTCAGTAACCCCCCCTGTATCTCTTACTCTCAGTAACCCCCCCTGTATCTCTTACTCTCAGTAACAACCCCTGTATCTCTTACTCTCAGTAACAACCCCTGTATCTCTTACTCTCAGTAACAACCCCTGTATCTCTTACTCTCAGTAACCCCCCCTGTATCTCTTACTCTCAGTAACAACCCCTGTATCTCTTACTCTCTGTATCCCCCCTGTATCTCTTACTCTCTGTATCCCCCCCCTGTATCTCTTACTCTCTGTATCCCCCCCTGTATCTCTTACTCTCTGTATCCTCCCCTGTATCTCTTACTCTCAGTAACAACCCCTGTATCTCTTACTCTCTGTATCCCCCCTGTATCTCTTACTCTCAGTAACAACCCCTGTATCTCTTACTCTCTGTATCCCCCCTGTATCTCTTACTCTCTGTATCCCCCCCTGTATCTCTTACTCTCTGTATCCCCCCCTGTATCTCTTACTCTCAGTAACCCCCCCTGTATCTCTTACTCTCAGTAACCCCCCCTGTATCTCTTACTCTCAGTAACCCCCCCTGTATCTCTTACTCTCTGTATCCCCCCTGTATCTCTTACTCTCTGTATCCCCCCTGTATCTCTTACTCTCTGTATCCCCCCTGTATCTCTTACTCTCTGTATCCCCCCTGTATCTCTTACTCTCAGTAACAACCCCTGTATCTCTTACTCTCAGTAACCCCCCCTGTATCTCTTACTCTCAGTAACAACCCCTGTATCTCTTACTCTCAGTAACCCCCCCTGTATCTCTTACTCTCTGTATCCCCCCTGTATCTCTTACTCTCAGTAACCCCCCTGTATCTCTTACTCTCTGTATCCCCCCTGTATCTCTTACTCTCAGTAACCCCCCCCTGTATCTCTTACTCTCTGTATCCCCCCCTGTATCTCTTACTCTCTGTATCCCCCCCTGTATCTCTTACTCTCAGTAACAACCCCTGTATCTCTTACTCTCTGTATCCCCCCTGTATCTCTTACTCTCTGTATCCCCCCTGTATCTCTTACTCTCTGTATCCCCCCTGTATCTCTTACTCTCTGTATCCCCCCCTGTATCTCTTACTCTCAGTAACCCCCCCTGTATCTCTTACTCTCAGTAACAACCCCTGTATCTTACTCTCAGTAACCCCCCCTGTATCTCTTACTCTCAGTAACCCCCCCTGTATCTCTTACTCTCAGTAACCCCCCCTGTATCTCTTACTCTCTGTATCCCCCCTGTATCTCTTACTCTCTGTATCCCCCCTGTATCTCTTACTCTCTGTATCCCCCCTGTATCTCTTACTCTCTGTATCCCCCCTGTATCTCTTACTCTCTGTATCCCCCCTGTATCTCTTACTCTCTGTATCCCCCCTGTATCTCTTACTCTCTGTATCCCCCCTGTATCTCTTACTCTCAGTAACCCCCCTGTATCTCTTACTCTCTGTATCCCCCCTGTATCTCTTACTCTCAGTAACCCCCCCTGTATCTCTTACTCTCTGTATCCCCCCTGTATCTCTTACTCTCTGTATCCCCCCTGTATCTCTTACTCTCTGTATCCCCCCTGTATCTCTTACTCTCTGTATCCCCCCTGTATCTCTTACTCTCTGTATCCCCCCTGTATCTCTTACTCTCTGTATCCCCCCTGTATCTCTTACTCTCAGTAACCCCCCCTGTATCTCTTACTCTCAGTAACAACCCCTGTATCTCTTACTCTCACTAACCCCCCCTGTATCTCTTACTCTCAGTAACCCCCCTGTATCTCTTACTCTCTGTATCCCCCCTGTATCTCTTACTCTCTGTATCCCCCCCTGTATCTCTTACTCTCAGTAACCCCCCCTGTATCTCTTACTCTCAGTAACCCCCCCTGTATCTCTTACTCTCAGTAACCCCCCCTGTATCTCTTACTCTCTGTATCCCCCCTGTATCTCTTACTCTCTGTATCCCCCCTGTATCTCTTACTCTCTGTATCCCCCCTGTATCTCTTACTCTCTGTATCCCCCCTGTATCTCTTACTCTCTGTATCCCCCCTGTATCTCTTACTCTCTGTATCCCCCCCCTGTATCTCTTACTCTCAGTATCCCCCCCCCTGTATCTCTTACTCTCTGTATCCCCCCTGTATCTCTTACTCTCAGTAACCCCCCTGTATCTCTTACTCTCAGTATCCCCCCCCTGTATCTCTTACTCTCTGTATCCCCCCTGTATCTCTTACTCTCTGTATCCCCCCCTGTATCTCTTACTCTCTGTATCCCCCCTGTATCTCTTACTCTCTGTATCCCCCTGTATCTCTTACTCTCTGTATCCCCCTGTATCTCTTACTCTCTGTATCCTCCCCTGTATCTCTTACTCTCTGTATCCCCCCCTGTATCTCTTACTCTCTGTATCCTCCCCTGTATCTCTTACTCTCTGTATCCTCCCCTGTATCTCTTACTCTCTGTATCCCCCTGTATCTCTTACTCTCTGTATCCCCCTGTATCTCTTACTCTCTGTATCCCCCTGTATCTCTTACTCTCTGTATCCCCCTGTATCTCTTACTCTCTGTATCCCCCCTGTATCTCTTACTCTCTGTATCCCCCCTGTATCTCTTACTCTCAGTATCCCCCCTGTATCTCTTACTCTCTGTATCCCCCCCTGTATCTCTTACTCTCTGTATCCCCCCTGTATCTCTTACTCTCAGTATCCCCCCTGTATCTCTTACTCTCTGTATCCCCCCCTGTATCTCTTACTCTCTGTATCCCCCCTGTATCTCTTACTCTCTGTATCCCCCCCCTGTATCTCTTACTCTCAGTAACCCCCCTGTATCTCTTACTCTCTGTATCCCCCCTGTATCTCTTACTCTCACTAACCCCCCCTTTATCTCTTACTCTCAGTAACCCCCCCTGTATCTCTTACTCTCAGTAACAACCCCTGTATCTCTTACTCTCAGTAACAACCCCTGTATCTCTTACTCTCAGTAACCCCCCCTGTATCTCTTACTCTCAGTAACAACCCCTGTATCTCTTACTCTCAGTAACCCCCCCTGTATCTCTTACTCTCAGTAACCCCCCCTGTATCTCTTACTCTCAGTAACCCCCCTGTATCTCTTACTCTCTGTATCCCACCTGTATCTCTTACTCTCTGTATCCCCCCCTGTATCTCTTACTCTCAGTAACCCCCCCTGTATCTCTTACTCTCAGTATCCCCCCCTGTATCTCTTACTCTCAGTAACCCCCCCTGTATCTCTTACTCTCAGTAACAACCCCTGTATCTCTTACTCTCAGTAACCCCCCTGTATCTCTTACTCTCAGTAACCCCCCCTGTATCTCTTACTCTCAGTATCCCCCCCTGTATCTCTTACTCTCAGTAACCCCCCCTGTATCTCTTACTCTCAGTAACAACCCCTGTATCTCTTACTCTCAGTAACCCCCCCTGTATCTCTTACTCTCAGTAACCCCCCCTGTATCTCTTACTCTCTGTATCCCCCCTGTATCTCTTACTCTCTGTATCCCCCCTGTATCTCTTACTCTCTGTATCCCCCCTGTATCTCTTACTCTCTGTATCCCCCCTGTATCTCTTACTCTCAGTAACAACCCCTGTATCTCTTACTCTCAGTAACCCCCCCTGTATCTCTTACTCTCAGTAACCCCCCTGTATCTCTTACTCTCTGTATCCCCCCTGTATCTCTTACTCTCTGTATCCCCCCTGTATCTCTTACTCTCTGTATCCCCCCTGTATCTCTTACTCTCAGTAACCCCCCCTGTATCTCTTACTCTCAGTAACCCCCCCTGTATCTCTTACTCTCAGTAACCCCCCTGTATCTCTTACTCTCAGTAACCCCCCTGTATCTCTTACTCTCTGTATCCCCCCTGTATCTCTTACTCTCTGTATCCCCCCCTGTATCTCTTACTCTCTGTATCCCCCCCTGTATCTCTTACTCTCAGTAACCCCCCCTGTATCTCTTACTCTCAGTAACCCCCCCTGTATCTCTTACTCTCAGTAACCCCCCCTGTATCTCTTACTCTCTGTATCCCCCCTGTATCTCTTACTCTCTGTATCCCCCCTGTATCTCTTACTCTCTGTATCCCCCCTGTATCTCTTACTCTCTGTATCCCCCCCTGTATCTCTTACTCTCAGTAACCCCCCCTGTATCTCTTACTCTCAGTAACAACCCCTGTATCTTACTCTCAGTAACCCCCCCTGTATCTCTTACTCTCAGTAACAACCCCTGTATCTCTTACTCTCAGTAACCCCCCCTGTATCTCTTACTCTCAGTAACCCCCCCTGTATCTCTTACTCTCAGTAACCCCCCCTGTATCTCTTACTCTCAGTAACCCCCCCTGTATCTCTTACTCTCAGTAACCCCCCTGTATCTCTTACTCTCTGTATCCCCCCTGTATCTCTTACTCTCTGTATCCCCCCCTGTATCTCTTACTCTCAGTAACCCCCCCTGTATCTCTTACTCTCAGTAACAACCCCTGTATCTTACTCTCAGTAACCCCCCCTGTATCTCTTACTCTCAGTAACCCCCCCTGTATCTCTTACTCTCTGTATCCCCCCCTGTATCTCTTACTCTCTGTATCCCCCCCTGTATCTCTTACTCTCTGTATCCCCCCCTGTATCTCTTACTCTCAGTAACAACCCCTGTATCTCTTACTCTCTGTATCCCCCCCTGTATCTCTTACTCTCTGTATCCCCCCTGTATCTCTTACTCTCTGTATCCCCCCTGTATCTCTTACTCTCTGTATCCCCCCCTGTATCTCTTACTCTCAGTAACCCCCCCTGTATCTCTTACTCTCAGTAACAACCCCTGTATCTTACTCTCAGTAACCCCCCCTGTATCTCTTACTCTCAGTAACCCCCCCCTGTATCTCTTACTCTCAGTAACCCCCCCTGTATCTCTTACTCTCTGTATCCCCCCTGTATCTCTTACTCTCTGTATCCCCCCCTGTATCTCTTACTCTCTGTATCCCCCCTGTATCTCTTACTCTCTGTATCCCCCCTGTATCTCTTACTCTCTGTATCCCCCCTGTATCTCTTACTCTCTGTATCCCCCCTGTATCTCTTACTCTCTGTATCCCCCCCTGTATCTCTTACTCTCAGTAACAACCCCTGTATCTTACTCTCAGTAACCCCCCCTGTATCTCTTACTCTCAGTAACCCCCCCTGTATCTCTTACTCTCAGTAACCCCCCCTGTATCTCTTACTCTCTGTATCCCCCCCGTATCTCTTACTCTCTGTATCCCCCCCCTGTATCTCTTACTCTCTGTATCCTCCCTGTATCTCTTACTCTCTGTATCCCCCCTGTATCTCTTACTCTCTGTATCCTCCCTGTATCTCTTACTCTCTGTATCCCCCCCTGTATCTCTTACTCTCTGTATCCCCCCTGTATCTCTTACTCTCTGTATCCCCCCCTGTATCTCTTACTCTCTGTATCCTCCCTGTATCTCTTACTCTCTGTATCCCCCCTGTATCTCTTACTCTCTGTATCCCCCCTGTATCTCTTACTCTCTGTATCCCCCTGTATCTCTTACTCTCTGTATCCCCCCTGTATCTCTTACTCTCTGTATCCTCCCTGTATCTCTTACTCTCAGTATCCCCCCTGTATCTCTTACTCTCTGTATCCCCCCCTGTATCTCTTACTCTCTGTATCCCCCCTGTATCTCTTACTCTCTGTATCCCCCCTGTATCTCTTACTCTCTGTATCCCCCCTGTATCTCTTACTCTCAGTATCCTCCCTGTATCTCTTACTCTCTGTATCCCCCCTGTATCTCTTACTCTCTGTATCCCCCCTGTATCTCTTACTCTCTGTATCCCCCCTGTATCTCTTACTCTCAGTATCCTCCCTGTATCTCTTACTCTCTGTATCCCCCCTGTATCTCTTACTCTCTGTATCCCCCCTGTATCTCTTACTCTCTGTATCCCCCCCTGTATCTCTTACTCTCAGTATCCCCCCTGTATCTCTTACTCTCTGTATCCCCCCCTGTATCTCTTACTCTCTGTATCCCCCTGTATCTCTTACTCTCTGTATCCCCCCTGTATCTCTTACTCTCAGTATCCCCCCTGTATCTCTTACTCTCTGTATCCCCCCTGTATCTCTTACTCTCTGTATCCCCCCCCCTGTATCTCTTACTCTCTGTATCCCCCCCTGTATCTCTTACTCTCTGTATCCCCCTGTATCTCTTACTCTCTGTATCCCCCCTGTATCTCTTACTCTCAGTATCCCCCCTGTATCTCTTACTCTCTGTATCCCCCCCTGTATCTCTTACTCTCTGTATCCTCCCTGTATCTCTTACTCTCTGTATCCCCCCTGTATCTCTTACTCTCTGTATCCTCCCTGTATCTCTTACTCTCAGTATCCCCCCTGTATCTCTTACTCTCTGTATCCCCCCCTGTATCTCTTACTCTCTGTATCCCCCCCCTGTATCTCTTACTCTCTGTATCCCCCCTGTATCTCTTACTCTCTGTATCCCCCCTGTATCTCTTACTCTCAGTATCCCCCCTGTATCTCTTACTCTCTGTATCCCCCCTGTATCTCTTACTCTCTGTATCCCCCCTGTATCTCTTACTCTCAGTATCCCCCCTGTATCTCTTACTCTCTGTATCCCCCCCTGTATCTCTTACTCTCAGTATCCCCCCCTGTATCTCTTACTCTCAGTATCCCCCCTGTATCTCTTACTCTCAGTATCCCCCCTGTATCTCTTACTCTCGGTATCCTCCCTGTATCTCTTACTCTCTGTATCCCCCCCTGTATCTCTAACTCTTTGTACCCCCCCCTGTATCTCTTACTCTCAGTATCCCCCCCCCCTGTATCTCTTACTCTTTGTATCCCCCCTGTATCTCTTACTCTCAGTAGCCTCCCGCATGTTGTTTATCTTACCATCCGTGACTATCTGCAGCGTTAACATTGGCTCCGCTGTTCACAAGTAAGTTAACAATGTGGTAATTAGCGCCACATATTGCATTGTGCAGGGCGGTGATTCCCTCCTCGTTAGGTAGGCTGGGGTCATTTACCTGCAAGTAGAGAAAGTGTAAATAATTTTGTACATGTAGCCTGTGCTTTTGTGTTATGCCATGGAGAGACCCGCAGAGCACTTAGCCCCTCCCCTGCCAAAGACCTAGAGATAACTTAGTCCCTCCCTTGCCAAAGACCTGCAGAGCACTTAGCCCCTCCCCTGCCAAAGACCTGCAGAGCACTTAGCTCCTCCCCTGCCAAAGACCTAGAAAGCACTTAGCCCCTCCGTTGCCAAAGACCAAGAGAGCACTTAGCCCCTCCCCTGCCAAAGACCAAGAGAGCACTTAGCCTTCTCCCCTACCAAAGACCTGCAGAGCACTTAGCCTTCTCCTCTGCCAAAGACCTGCAGAGCACTTAGCCTCCTCCCCTGCCAAAGACCTGCAGAGCACTTAGCCTCCTCCCCTGTCAAAGACCTGCAGAGCACTTAGCCTCCTCCCCTGCCAAAGACCTGCAGAGCACTTAGCCTTCTCTCCTACCAAAGACCTGCAGAGCACTTAGCCTCCTCCCCTGCCAAAGACCTGCAGAGCACTTAGCCTCCTCCCCTGCCAAAGACCTGCAGAGCACTTAGCCTCCTCCCCTGCCAAAGACCTGCAGAGCACTTAGCCTCCTCCCCTGCCAAAGACCTGCAGAGCACTTAGCCTCCTCCCCTGCCAAAGACCTGCAGAGCACTTAGCCTCCTCCCCTGCTATGGAGAGACCTGCAGAGCACTTAGCCTCCTCCCCTGCCAAAGACCTGCAGAGCACTTAGCCTCCTCCCCTGCCAAAGACCTGCAGAGCACTTAGCCCCTCCCCTGCCAAAGACCTGCAGAGCACTTAGCCCCTCCCCTGCCAAAGACCTGCAGAGCACTTAGCCTCCTCCCCTGCCAAAGACCTGCAGAGCACTTAGCCTCCTCCCCTGCCAAAGACCTGCAGAGCACTTAGCCTTCTCTCCTACCAAAGACCTGCAGAGCACTTAGCCTCCTCCCCTGCCAAAGACCTGCAGAGCACTTAGCCTCCTCCCCTGCCAAAGACCTGCAGAGCACTTAGCCTCCTCCCCTGCCAAAGACCTGCAGAGCACTTAGCCTCCTCCTCTGCCAAAGACCTGCAGAGCACTTAGCCTCCTCCCCTGCCAAAGACCTGCAGAGCACTTAGCCTCCTCCCCTGCCAAAGACCTGCAGAGCACTTAGCCTCCTCCCCTGCTATGGAGAGACCTGCAGAGCACTTAGCCTCCTCCCCTGCCAAAGACCTGCAGAGCACTTAGCCTCCTCCCCTGCCAAAGACCTGCAGAGCACTTAGCCCCTCCCCTGCCAAAAACCTGCAGAGCACTTAGCCCCTCCCCTGCCAAAGACCTGCAGAGCACTTAGCCTCCTCCCCTGCCAAAGACCTGCAGAGCACTTAGCCCCTCCCCTGCTATGGAGAGACCTACACAGCACATAGCCTGCTAGGGAGAGACCTGCAGAGCACTTAGCCTCCTCCCCTGCTATGGAGAGACCTGCAGAGCACTTAGCCTTCTCCCCTGCCAAAGGCCTGCAGAGCACTTAGCCTCCTCCCCTGCCAAAGACCTGCAGAGCACTTAGCCTCCTCCCCTACCAAAGACCTGCAGAGCACTTAGCCTCCTCCCCCTGCCAAAGACCTGCAGAGCACTTAGCCTTCTCCCCTGCCAAAGACCTGCAGAGCACTTAGCCTCCTCCCCTGCTATGGAGAGACCTACACAGCACTTAGCCCCTACCAAGGACCTGCACAACACTTAGCCCCTCCCCTAACAAGAACCAGCAGAGAACTTAGCCCCCCTCCTACTACCAAAGACCTGCAGAGCACTTAGCCCCTCCCCTGCTATGGAGAGACCTGCAGAGCACTTAGCCCCTCCCCTGCTATGGAGAGACCTGCAGAGCACTTAGCCTCCTCCCCTGCTATGGAGAGACCTGCAGAGCACTTAGCCTCCTCCCCTGCCAAAGACCTGCAGAGCACTTAGCCTCCTCCCCTGCTATGGAGAGACCTGCAGAGCACTTAGCCTCCTCCCCTGCTATGGAGAGACCTGCAGAGCACTTAGCCTTCTCCCCTGCCAAAGACCTGCAGAGCACTTAGCCTTCTCCCCTACCAAAGACCTGCAGAGCACTTAGCCCTTCCCCTGCTATGGAGAGACCTACACAGCACTTAGCCCCTACCAAGGACCTGCACAACACTTAGCCCCTCCCCTAACAAGAACCAGCAGAGAACTTAGCCCCTCTCCTACTACCAAAGACCTGCAGAGCACTTAGCCCCTCCCCTGCTATGGAGAGACCTGCAGAGCACTTAGCCCCTCCCCTGCAGAGCACTTAGCACCCCCTGCTAGGGAGAAAACAGTATTTAACACACTTGAAAGATTTGCAGTACATACCTCTCTCAGAGCCTGTGTCACCACGTCCAGTTCACCTGTCAGTGCACCATCTAGAAGCATTATGAGGGGGTCCAGTCTGGCTCTGCGGGGGCCAGATTTGCGTGGGGAGTTACGGCCCTTTAAAGCAGATCGGAGACCCTAGATGTAGGTAAGAGGATGTTAAAAACAAAACCTCATGCAGCTATCCCTCTTTAGTAACACATTATATCTCTTGCCCTATACCCTCTCTTCCTCACACTTCCTCTTTTTTTAGTCTCATTCTTTTCTTCTTTCACACCTAATAATGTATTGCTCTTACCATGGTCTGATTTCCTCCAATCACCACAGGAACTCCTGACTCCACTTCAGAAGGCACAGGGCATGCCCCCACCCTGGATTCTGATCCCTCTATAATGATGCAAGGTGGTTCCTCAGGGGATGGTGTACGATTAGGGGAGGAGTCTGATAATTTCTCTTCAGTCTTGGCATCCTCAATAATTGTGGGTGTCTTAAAGTAGGTGTTTATCATCTCATCCTCAGTTCCCTGTTCCTCTGAGACAGACCCATACTTTTGTGAGGAGCCTTGAAACTTCTCATCTGTTTTTAGCTTGCTGGGAGCTCTCCCAAAAAGACGACCCATAATTTGCTTGTACTGTCGGTTGTGAGAGGGAAGAAGAGGGCCCTGACTTGTGTGCTCTTGGGAGCCCCTCCTCCTCAAAGGGCGTGGCATATCTTCAAGTACTCTCTGTACCTCAGCCAATGAGGGAGGAAGTGTGGGCTGAAGACGGGTGGGACTGAGGGGTCGGGGCACTTCCTCACTCTGAGGTGCTACTTGAGCAGGCACAGCAGGGAGTGGCAAATCTGGTACTACAGGTAAAAATAAAGGCGGTGGCTGGACCATAGTCACTGGAGGTTGTGTGGATTGCATAGGGGGTGGGGTCTGGTGCTCCCAGAATGCATTTTGCAGACGAAAAATCATGGAAAGAGGGAGGGGCCTGTGAGGCTGGTTTCTCCCTTGAGGAGGTGGAACAGGAATACGCGAGATAGGCTGCTGAGTGGGGAGTGAACGGGGCAGAGTGCCAGTTCCTGATCTCCGTACAGGCTCCACCCCAGAGGAAATACGGTCTGTACCTGAGGAAAATTTGTAACCTCGAGGGAGAGTGGAAGAGGAGTCTCCCTGTGGGGTAAAAGAGAAGAGAGGGTTATAGACACATGGCTAAAGAAAGTACATTAAAGGGTCAGAGAAGTCCTAAAGCCTAAACCTGCTGCGTAAGCAACTTTCTAATTCACTTAAATTTGTTCTCTTGGTATCCTTTGTTGAAGGAGCAGCTAGCTGAGCACATCAGATGAGCCAATGACAAGAGGCATTTATGTGCAACCACCAATCTGCAACTAGCTCCCAGTAGTACTGCATTGCTGCTCTTGAGCATACCTACGTGTATTTTTCAACAAAGGATACCAAAAAAATGAAGCACATTAGATAACAGAAGGAAATTGGAAAAATGTTGCATGCTCTGTCTGAATTATATGTTTTATATAAAAGACATGTTTGGGGGTTTCATTATTTTCACACACAACACATTACATATTAATACCCCACACGCGTTTCTGCCTGTGCTTATTAGATAAGCTCATCATCTGGACTAGAAGATATTTATTTCAGTATAAATTACAATATATGACAGCGCTGCGTTTTCTTCAGCATATAACCCTCTAAGTCGGAGAACTTGCTGGGTGAGATAAAACTCCGCCCTCTTATGAGAAATAAAATATTAAGAAAACACAATTTGCAAATCTCTGAGCTGAAGAATGAACGTACAGGACCAATATGTATCACAATGTACGTATCAATCTGTATTGTATGAAGGGTTAATAAACAGCAGTGTCACACGAAGCGTTAATAAACAGCAGTGTCATATGAAGGGTTAATAAACAGCAGTGTCACACCAAGGGTTAATAAACAGCAGTGTCACATGAAGGGTTAATAAACAGCAGTGTCACATGAAGAGCTAATAAACAGCAGTGTCACATGAAGAGCTAATAAACAGCAGTGTCACATGAAGGGCTAATAAACAGCAGTGTCACATGAAGGGCTAATAAACAGCAGTGTCACATGAAGGGCTAATAAGCAGCAGTGTCACACGAAGGGTTAATAAACAGCAGTGTCACACGAAGGGCTAATAAACAGCAGTGTCACATGAAGGGCTAATAAACAGCAGTGTCACATGAAGGGCTAATAAACAGCAGTGTCACATGAAGGGCTAATAAGCAGCAGTGTCACACGAAGGGTTAATAAACAGCAGTGTCACACGAAGGGCTAATAAACAGCAGTGTCACACGCAGGGTTAATAAACAGCAGTGTCACACCAAGGGTTAATAAACAGCAGTGTCACACCAAGGGTTAATAAACAGCAGTGTCATATGAAGGGTTAATAAACAGCAGTGTCACATGAAGGGCTAATAAACAGCAGTGTCACATGAAGGGTTAATAAACAGCAGTGTCACATGAAGAGCTAATAAACAGCAGTGTCACATGAAGGGCTAATAAACAGCAGTGTCACACGGATGGTTAATAAACAGCAGTGTCACACAAAGGGTTAATAAACAGCAGTGTCATATGAAGGGTTAATAAACAGCAGTGTCATATGAAGGGTTAATAAACAGCAGTGTCACATGAAGGGCTAATAAACAGCAGTGTCACATGAAGGGCTAATAAACAGCAGTGTCACATGAAGGGTTAATAAACAGCAGTGTCACATGAAGAGCTAATAAACAGCAGTGTCACATGAAGGGCTAATAAACAGCAGTGTCACACGGATGGTTAATAAACAGCAGTGTCACACGGATGGTTAATAAACAGCAGTGTCACACAAAGGGTTAATAAACAGAAGTCATACGGATGGTTTCTCCTTATGCCTCTCTTAGCTAAAGTAATAAATATTTGCCAGACAAGGCACTGAATTGTATTTTACATTTAGGGCAGTTAGGAAGCTCTCGGATGACCCCTCTACAAGCGAGTTCTTCTGCGCACTGACCGGCTTAAAGAAACAGGCGCCTCTTACCTTCCCTTTCGCTGGCATGGCGTCCAAGCTGCTCTCCCTCCAGGCCCCAACAAGCGGAAGACCCCCAATAGGGGCTCGATCAGACCCTGTGTGTAAAAGAAACACTTTTCAGGGCTTGTGATGGGCAGAAAACAAGAATTGGATCAGACAGTTGACAGAGAAAAAGGAGGTGAAACAAGCGTTGGAAGACGCATATGACAAGGTAAAGGAAGGGGTGAATTCATATAAACTGCAAACCCTTTTTAACCTTGTTTTAACTTAAAGGGACAGTCTAGGCAGAATTAGACTTTTATGATTCAGATAGGACATTTTATACAACTTTCCAATTTACTTTTATCATCAAATTTGCTTTGTTCTCTTGGTATTCTTAGTTGAAAGCTAAATCTAGGTAGGCTCATATGCCAATTTCTAAGCCTTTGAAGGCCGCCCCTTATCTCAGTGCATTTTGACAGTTTTTCACAGCTAGTTCATATGTGCCATATAGATAGTAACATAGTAGATAAGGTTGAAAAAAGACAGAAGTCCATTGAGTTCAACTTATACAAATCTAAAATACTTACAAAAAGCTCCAGTTAAGCTTAAATAACCCAATTGAAATGTGACCCATTTATTACTAGCAATCATATCCATGAATTTTGTTTATATACAGAAATGTATCCAGACTATTTTTAAATGTATCTAGGGTATTGGCATTCACTACCTCCTTTGGAAATGAGTTCCACAATTGTATTGCTCTTACAGTGAAAAAACATTTCCGTTGCAGGAGATTTAATCTCCTTTCCTCCAACCTTAAATTGTGACCTCTTGTCAGAAACAATTTTCTTGGAATAAACAGAGCTTCTTCCATCTCTGTATATGGGCCTTGAATATATTTATATAAAGTAATCATGTCACCTCTCAAGCGCCTTTTATCTAAAGAAAACAGGCCCAGTTTGGCTAGCCTCTCCTCATAGGTTAATTTCTCCAATCCCCCTATTAGCTTTGTGGCCCTTCTCTGAACTTTTTCTAGTTCTGCAATATCTTTTTTTTTGCGATTGATCCCCAGAACTGCACTCCATACTCAAGGTGAGGTCTTACCAGGGCTTTATATAGTGACAGAATTATGCTTTCCTCCCTTGAATCAATGCCTCTTTTAATACATGCTAGTATCTTATTAGCCTTTGAAGCCGCTGCCCTGCATTGTGCACCCATCTTTAGCTTGTTATCTATTACTACCCCCAAATCCCTTTCCTCCTGTGTTTGGCTAAGTCTTGTCCCATTTAAATAATACGTTGCCTGCTTATTTTTATTTCTAAAATGTAGAACCTTGCATTTTCCCGTATTAAATCTCATTTTCCATTTACCTGCCCATAGTTCTCATTTTTGCAGGTCCCTTTGTAACGAAAGTTCATCCTGCTCTGACCTAATGACCTTACTTAATTTAGTATCATCTGCAAAAATAGAGATGTCACAATTTAATCCTTGCTCCAAGTCATTTATAAAAATATTAAAAAGAACAGGGCCCAGTACTGATCCCTGGGGGACTCCACTGATTACCTTTGTCCAATCTGAGTATGATCCATTTACTACTACTCGTTGCTCCCTATCTTTTATCCAGTTATTTATCCATGAGCTAACATTTTCAGCTATTCCCAGTCTCCTAATTTTGTGCATTAATCTCTCATGTGGCACTGTATCAAACGCCTTTGCAAAATCTAAGTATATCACATCAACTGATTCCCCTTTATCTATATTTTTACTTCCTCGTCAAATCTAATTAGATTAGTTTGACATGATCTATTTCTCCTAAAGCCATGCTGATTAGAACTCATAATCTTGTTTACACGAATATGCTCATCAATATAATCCTTTATAATCCCTTCAAATATCTTCCCCATATATAGATAACGCTGCTCACTCCTGTAGTGTTACCTAGGAGTCAGCACTGATTGGCTAAAATGCAAGTCTGTCACCAAAACTGAGATAAGAGGGCAGTCAGCAGAGGCTTAGATACAAGGTAATCACAGAGGTAAAAAGTGTATTAATATAACTGAGATAAGGGGCAGTCTGCAGAGGCTTAGATACAAGGTAATCACAGAGGTAAAAAGTATATTAATATAACTGAGATAAGGAGCAGTCTGCAGAGACTTAGATACAGGGTAATCACAGAGGTAAAAAGTATATTAATATAACTGAGATAAGGGGTAGTCTGCAGAGGTTTAGATACAAGGTAATCACAGGTAAAAAGTGTATTAATATAACTGAGATAAGGGGCAGTCTGCAGAGGCTTAGATACAAGGTAATCACAGAGGTAAAAAGTATATTAATATAACTGAGATAAGGGGCAGTCTGCAGAGGCTTAGATACAAGGTAATCACAGAGGTAAAAAGTATATTAATATAACTGAGATAAGGGGCAGTCTGCAGAGGCTTAGATACAAGGTAATCACAGAGGTACAAGTATATTATTATAACTGTGTTGGTTGTGCAAAACTAGGGAATGGGTAATAAAGGGATTATCTATTTTTTTTAAACAATAAACATTTTTGGTGCTTACTGTCCCTTTAACTATTATTTCAAATCGTACCTTTAACGTTTCCTTAATGTTGTGTATAGGTGATACTGCTATACGTTATTCCCTCTTACATCCACGGGACATTGTATATGAGCTGTCAGCTGTTGTACTGTGTATTCTCAGTTTATTTGCCGGCACTGACATTGGCGTATCTTTCAAGTTTCTCTATCGGTGTCATGTTTGTCTATCGGTGTCAAGTTTCTCTATCGGTGTCATGTTTCTCTATCGGTGTCATGTTTCTCTATCGTTGTCATGTTTCTCTATCGGTGTCATGTTTCTCTATCGTTGTCATGTTTCTCTATCGTTGTCAAGTTTCTCTATCGGTGTCATGTTTCTCTATCGGTGTCATGTTTCTCTATCGGTGTCATGTTTGTCTATCGTTGTCATGTTTGTCTATCGGTGTCATGTTTGTCTATCGGTGTCATATTTGTCTATCGGTGTCATGTTTGTCTATCGGTGTCATGTTTGTCTATCGGTGTCATGTTTCTCTATCGGTGTCATGTTTCTCTATCGGTGTCATGTTTGTCTATCGGTGTCATGTTTGTCTATCGGTGTCATGTTTCTCAATCGGTGTCATGTTTGTCTATCGGTGTCATGTTTGTCTATCGGTGTCATGTTTGTCTATCGGTGTCATGTTTGTCTATCGGTGTCATGTTTGTCTATCGGTGTCATGTTTGTCTATCGGTGTCATGTTTCTCAATCGGTGTCATGTTTGTCTATCGGTGTCATGTTTCTCTGTCGGTGTCATGTTTCTCTATCGGTGTCATGTTTCTCTATCGGTGTCATGTTTCTCTATCGGTGTCATGTTTGTCTATCGGTGTCATGTTTGTCTATCGGTGTCATGTTTGTCTATCGGTGTCATGTTTCTCTATCGGTGTCATGTTTGTCTATCGGTGTCATGTCTCTAAATAAATAAAGGTATGGGGGGATATCCAAAACCTATTGTCAGTTTGTAAAATCTAAACCTTGTTCTTATAGGAGCAGAGAAGACACTCTTCTGAACAATTCACAAACATCTTATACCCGCTGGGATAGAGATTTTCATAAAATAAAGGATTCTGACTCTGCACTCTCTCAAATAAAGTATTGAAACTTTGGCATGTTGGAGAGCTTAATTTCACTTTGTTATAAAATAAAGGATTCACAGACCGGGTCAAGTAAACAGTATGAAACCTGCCCTGGCCAATTCCAGTAGAACATTACAAACACGTACACTGGTAACACATTGCGACCGATAACTACAGCTTACAATTATCAAAAGCACAAAGAAAGTGCAATAAAAATGCACTTAATTATTGCTTTGTCACCTGGGTATTTTTTATAACACTTAAATATATTATAGGACACTGAATGTGGACATTAAGGAGTTAAACGATCCCAACAAAAACGTAAACCACCTTCCTGTGGAAAAAACGGAATTCTCATTTATGAACAAGTTCCACAGATCCTGTATCTAGTCTGGGGGTGACCTATATATATATAAGGAAGCAGGAACGCCAACGCATTTTGCACACGTGTCATGAGGCCAAAATAAAACCAAGTGATATTTAGATAACTATGGTGAATATCAATGATACATTCTGGAATAATCCTGACCACGTATAGCATACGAGTAAAGCTTACAATGATTACATGTAAAATGCGTCGGATCTTTAATTTATTCACACAAAATAGTTTAATATTGAAGACGGTTTTCTGTACGACTATTATCAGTAATATACAAAAGCTGTGATGTCTGTTGAGATGACACATATATATGTGAAAAACTTAGAAACAAAAAGCAATGCCAACGCATTTTGTAGTTATCCTATACTTGCTGCTTCACAGAGGGTATTTCATATAAGATTAATATATACTAAACACCACTGAATCTGCAACAGATTATTCATTAACTTCAAGACCTAAGATCATTCCTGTAGTCTGAAGTAACCTTCAAGGTTTCCAGACAAACAACCACCTCCCTCTCTCTTCTCTCTCTCCCCATGACCAGTGGAGACTTACTTTCTGAAGATGGTTTCTTTTCATACGAAACATCCAGATCAGACTCGTTCCAGTTGCGTTGTGGTGGCCGGCGGCGAAGAGAACTGACATCATCTGCAAGTATCCAACACAGGTCATTAAAATACACATAATCTGCGTGATAGAACAACCAGTAGATTATTAATCAATAAAAAGTACCTGAAAACCTGGGTACGAAGCCAGGAGGGACCTCATAGGCTGGTGTATGCCTCTGTGGGGGACCCCATTCAGTATACATCCCTCCGGGGGGCATATCCGGTACAGGTGAGGCAGATCGAGGTACCAGAGGGTAATCATATGAGCCAGACAACAGACGGGGTGAGGGAGAGCGTTCATAGTAATGTAATCGAGGAGAGGAGGGGCGACCTCTGGGGCTACGCAATGGGGCGCTGAGATAGGAATCTGTATTAGAGTCAGTAGAATGGGTCCGACGAGTGAGGGTGGGGGAAATCGGGTGTGAGGGACCTGAGGGTGTGTGGCTAAAAAACAATTGGGGGGCCACAGGCATGGACTCTTGTGGGCGGGGTTTGAGAACAGGTAGGTTGGAGGTGATAGAGACAGGATTTGGAGAGGGGATGGACTTCCGTGTCAGTGAGGGGGAAAGGGAGAGGACAGTTCCCTGAGTGGGAACATCTTTACTCTATAGGGGAGAAAAAAGAGAATGTTCATCGTTAGTAACCTGCATCACACACCTACTGACATAGGTAAGTACCTTCTACATATATATCAAACTGTATACCTGTCCCTTGATAGGGTTTCCGGCTTCTCTCTTATTCTCCAGCTCACGTCTCAGGACATCTAATTTGGCCGCTGCAGAATCCAGTTCCATTTGCTTCAAATCCAATTCCTGGGAGGCCAGAGCTGTGCAAAAAGGAAGCCATCTTACATTTACACATAATAAAAAGCGCGGTTCTGCGTTATACACCACATATGTGCGCTAGTCCTTACCCAACTGAGTGCATGCTTGTGTCTAATATTACCCTTTATAGCTAGCTAAAAACACAAGAGAAATCAGTCTCATTACCTCCACTCCAGACTACGTTATACACCACATATGTGCGCTAGTCCTTACCCAACTGAGTGCATGCTTGTGTCTGATATTACCCTTTATAGCTAACTAAAAACACAAGAGAAATCAGTCTCATTACCTCCACTCCAGACTACGTTATACACCACATATGTGCGCTAGTCCTTACCCAACTGAGTGCATGCTTGTGTCTGATATTACCCTTTATAGCTAACTAAAAACACAAGAGAAATCAGTCTCATTACCTCCACTCCAGACTACGTTATACACCACATATGTGCGCTAGTCCTTACCCAACTGAGTGCATGCTTGTGTCTGATATTACCCTTTATAGCTAACTAAAAACACAAGAGAAATCAGTCTCATTACCTCCACTCCAGACTACGTTATATACCACATATGTGCGCTAGTCCTTACCTACCTGAGTGCATGCTTGTGTCTGATATTACCCTTTATAGATAGCTAAAAACACAAGAGAAATCAGTCTCAGTACCTCCACTCCAGACTACGTTATACACCACATATGTGCACTAGTCCTTGCCTAACTGAGTGCATGCTTGTGTCTGATATTACCCTTTATAGCTAGCTAAAAACACAAGAGAAATCAGTCTCATTACCTCCACTCCAGACTACGTTATACACCACATATGTGCGCTAGTCCTTACCCAACTGAGTGCATGCTTGTGTCTGATATTACCCTTTATAGCTAACTAAAAACACAAGAGAAATCAGTCTCATTACCTCCACTCCAGACTACGTTATATACCACATATGTGCGCTAGTCCTTACCTACCTGAGTGCATGCTTGTGTCTGATATTACCCTTTATAGATAGCTAAAAACACAAGAGAAATCAGTCTCAGTACCTCCACTCCAGACTACGTTATACACCACATATGTGCACTAGTCCTTGCCTAACTGAGTGCATGCTTGTGTCTGATATTACCCTTTATAGCTAGCTAAAAACACAAGAGAAATCAGTCTCATTACCTCCACTCCAGAATACGTTATACACAACATATGTGCGCTAGTCCTTACCTAACTGAGTGCATGCTTGTGTCTGATATTACCCTTTATAGCTAGCTAAAAACACAAGAGAAATCAGTCTCAGTACCTCCACTCCAGAATACGTTATACACAACATATGTGCGCTAGTCCTTACCTAACTGAGTGCATGCTTGTGTCTGATATTACCCTTTATAGCTAGCTAAAAACACAAGAGAAATCAGTCTCCACACTCCAGACTAAGTTATACACCACATATGTGCACTAGTCCTTACCTAACTGAGTGCATGCTTGTGTCTGATATTACCCTTTATAGCTAGCTAAAAACACAAGAGAAATCAGTCTCCACACTCCAGACTAAGTTATACACCACATATGTGCACTAGTCCTTACCTAACTGAGTGCATGCTTGTGTCTGATATTACCCTTTATAGCTAGCTAAAAACACAAGAGAAATCAGTCTCCACACTCCAGACTAAGTTATACACCACATATGTGCACTAGTCCTTACCTAACTGAGTGCATGCTTGTGTCTGATATTACCCTTTATAGCTAACTAAAAACACAAGAGAAATCAGTCTCCACACTCCAGACTAAGTTATACACCACATATGTGCACTAGTCCTTACCTAACTGAGTGCATGCTTGTGTCTGATATTACCCTTTATAGCTAGCTAAATACACAAGAGAAATCAGTCGCCGCACTCCAGACTACGTTATACACCACACCTGATTGGAACAGCCAATAGAATGCAAGCTCAATCCTATTGGCTGATTGGATCAGCCAATAAGATTTTTTTCTACCTTAATTCTGATTGGCTGATAGAATTCTATCAGCCAATCGGAATCTAAGGGACGCCATCTTGGATGACGTCACTTAAAGGAACCGTCATTCAGTAAGAAGACTTCGTTTGAAGAGGATGCTCCGCGTCGGATGTCTTGAAGATGGACCCGCTCCGCGTCGGATGGATGAAGATAGAAGATGCCGTCTGGATGAAGACTTCTGCCCGTCTGGAGGACCACTTCGCCCGGCTTGGATGAAGACTCCTCCCGGCTTCGTTGAGGACTTCGGCCCGGTTGGATGAAGACTTCTGCCGCTTCCTTGAGGATGGATGTCCGGTCTTCAGAACAGTAAGTCGATCTTCAGGGGGTTAGTGTTAGGTTTTTTTAAGGGTGTATTGGGTGGGTTTTATTTTTTAGATTAGGGTTTGGGCCGCAAAAGAGCCAACTGTCCTTTTAAGGGCAATGCCCATCCAAATGCCCTTTTCAGGGCAATGGGGAGCTTAGGTTTTTTTACATAGTATTTTATTTGGGGGGTTGGTTGTGTGGGTGGTGGGTTTTACTGTTGGGGGGGTTATTTGTATTTTTTTTTACAGGTAAAAGAGCTGATTACTTTGGGGCAATGCCCCGCAAAAGGCCCTATTGGTAGTTTAGTTTAGGCTAGGGTTTTTTTTTTATTTTGGGGGGGGGGGGGATTTTTTTTTTTATTTTGATAGGGCTATTAGATTAGGTGTAATTAGTTTAAATATCTTGTAATTTGTTTATTATTTTCTGTAATTTAGTGGGTTTTTTGTACTTTAGCTAATTTAATTTATTTAATTGTTTTTAATTTAGTTAATTTATTTAATTGTAGGGTTAGGTTAGGTGTTATTGTAACTTAGGTTAGGTTTTATTTTACAGATACTTTTGTATTTATTTTAGCTAGGTAGTTATTAAATAGTTAATAACTATTCTACCTAGTTAAAATAAATACAAACTTGCCTGTAAAATAAAAATAAACCCTAAGCTAGCTACAATGTAGCTATTAGTTATATTGTATCTAGCTTAGGGTTTATTTTATAGGTAAGTATTTAGTTTTAAATAGGAATAATTTAGGTAATAATATTATTTTTTATTTAGATTTATTGTAATTCTATTTAAGTTAGGGGGTGTTAGGGTTAGACTTAGGTTTAGGGGTTAATACATTTAGTATAGTGGCAGCGACGTTGGGGGCGGCAGATTAGGGGTTAATAAATGTAGATAGGTGGCGGCGATGTTAGGGACGGCAGATTAAGGGTTAATATGATTTAACTAGTGTTTGCGAGGCGGGAGTGCGGCGGTTTAGGGGTTAATATGTTTATTATAGTTGCGGCGATGTCCGCAGCGGCAGATTAGGGGTTAAAATTTTTATTTTAGTGTTTGTGATGCGGGAGGGCCTCGGTTTAGGGGTTAATAGGTAGTTTATGGGTGTTAGTGTACTTTTTAGCACTTTAGTTATTAGTTTTATGTTACGGCGTTGTACCATAAAACTCTTAACTACTGACTTTTAAATGCGTTAGGGATCTTGGAGGTAGAGGGTGTACCGCTCACTTTTTGGCCTCCCAGGACAGACTCGTAATACCAGCGCTATGGAAGTCCCATAGAAAAAAGACTTTACAAAGTTTACGTACGTCGTTATGCGGTAAGGCCAAAAAAGTGTGCGGTGCCCCTAAACCTGCAAGACTCGTAATAGCAGCGGTAGTGAAAAAGCAGCGTTAGGACCCGTTAACGCTGCTTTTTCAGCCTAACGCAAAACTCGTAATCTAGCCGTATGTTTTTACGCAACTAACTAGAATAAAAGTTACGTTTTATTTTCATCTCCCATGATGTCTGCTTGGATGTGATTGTATTTGTATTATGTATATGTCCTGATTTGTATTTCTCTTTAACCTCTTCTCTGCCGGAGAGAATTAAGAAAATGAGCAGAAAACCACTTTATGGATTGTTTGTTTTTTCCAATTAGCAGATTTTCTAAAAATGTGCTGCCAGTAAAACAAATCCCAGTATGCCCCACGGGTGAACCGGTTGGACTTACATATTATAAATCAGACACTAATAATTTAATATAATCCATATGGGTGGCTCCGATTAGACTCTTCCTATATTTTTCCAGATGTATTTGGCTTGGAAGCATTATAGATTATAATAATTGTTTTCATAGGGTGGAGTATTAATAAAGAAGACAAAAAACATCTTATGCAAGACAGAAACTGATTGTGGTTATGCTGTGTATAAATTATACTGTACAGATACCATAGGGGATGGAGTCATCTGACTTTATCTCATTTATACTCCATCAGTGTTACAGGGTCGATGTGTCATTATGTAGGATCATTGTATAGGACATATGTGTCAGCATATAGGAGAAAGTAAGATTTATACATCCCACTCACACTATATAATAGGGTCTATGTATGAATGTTTAAGCTAGAGCTTCCCTCGCATATATACCAGTGATACCATAGGACTGCTATAGGGTTTGTGTTTCAGCATATAGGAGAGATCACACCTCATATATCCTTACCTCAAAAATCATGTATCCCATCAATACTATAGGACTGCTATAGGGTTTGTGTTTCAGCGTATAGGAGAGATCACACCTCATATATCCTTACCTCACACATCATGTATCCCATCAATACTATAGGACTGTTATAGGGCTTGTTAGTGTATATAGGATGGAGCCTGTACAACTATTATTTACAATAGACCTGCTGTATGTGTATCACCACAAAGCCTCTCTTGAATACCAAATCTGTACTATGTAACCCTTGTAGAAGTTATGGGTCAGATATATTGATGATTATATGATTGATATATTGATGATTATATGATTGATATATTGATGATTATATGATTAGTATATTGATGACATATAAAGCAAAACAAGTTATTACTCACAATGGTAGTTCATGTCCATAAATGCCTTCTCTGCTTTGACTTGGTCTCCTGCCATCTTGCGAAGAGAATCTCGCCAACTAATCAGTTTGGTCCTGGGAAGGACAATGACCTCCATTATAAACCCAAAAATAAGTCAGATAATAAGTGAGAAGTTACATAGAACAGAGGTAGAGATATGCACAGGACAGACTCCTCTGAGAATAAGTAAGAAAGGATAATGTTTGTGATCTACACAAGGGAGGGATTAAATGTCCCACACATGGAGGTACACAGCGCCCACAGGGTAGGGGAGGGAGATGAGTCAGGGGAGGGAGGGACACCTTTTTCATCACATTCCTGTGCTCTGTTTCAGACACTGGTGAGAGAGGGAGAGCAAGCAGGAATGTGTGTGACCGCAAAGATAAGCCTTATAGGTACATAAACACAAACAGAGAGACAGGTACAGAGAGACTTGTGAGAGAGAGGGAGAGAGAGAGAGACTGGTACAGAAAGACTGGTGAGAGAGGGAGAGACAGTTACAGAGAGACTGGTGAGAGAGGGAGAGCAAGCAGTAATGTGTGTGACCGCAAAGATAAGCCTTATAGGTACATAAACACAAACAGAGAGACAGGTACAGAGAGACTTGTGAGAGAGAGAGAGACTGGTACAGAAAGACTGGTGAGAGAGGGAGAGACAGTTACAGAGAGACTGGTGAGAGAGGGAGAGCAAGCAGGAATGTGTGTGACCGCAAAGATAAGCCTTATAGGTACATAAACACAAACAGAGAGACAGGTACAGAGAGACTTGTGAGAGAGAGGGAGAGAGAGAGAGACTGGTACAGAAAGACTGGTGAGAGAGGGAGAGACAGTTACAGAGAGACTGGTGAGAGAGGGAGAGCAAGCAGGAATGTGTGTGACCGCAAAGATAAGCCTTATAGGTACATAAACACAAACAGAGAGACAGGTACAGAGAGACTTGTGAGAGAGAGGGAGAGAGAGAGAGACTGGTACAGAAAGACTGGTGAGAGAGGGAGAGACAGTTACAGAGAGACTTGTGAGAGAGAGGGAGAGAGAGAGAGACTGGTACAGAAAGACTGGTGAGAGAGAGGAAGAGACAGTTACAGAGAGACTGGTGAGAGAGGGAGAGACTGGTGAGAGAGGGAGAGACTGGTGAGAGAGGGAGAGGCTGGTGAGAGACTGGTGAGAGAGGGAGAGCAAGCAGTAATGTGTGTGACCGCAAAGATAAGCCTTATAGGTACATAAACACAAACAGAGAGACAGGTACAGAGAGACTTGTGAGAGAGAGGGAGAGAGAGAGAGACTGGTACAGTAAGACTGGTGAGAGAGAGGAAGAGACAGTTACAGAGAGACTTGTGAGAGAGAGAGAGAGAGAGAGACTGGTACAGAAAGACTGGTGAGAGAGAGGAAGAGACAGTTACAGAGAGACTGGTGAGAGAGGGAGAGCAAGCAGGAATGTGTGTGACTGCAAAGATAAGCCTTATAGGAACATAAACACAAATAGAGAGAGAGAAGCACAGAGAGACTGGTGAGAGAGGGAGATACTGGTGAGAGAGGGAGAGACTGGTGAGAGAGGGAGAGACAGTTACAGAGAGACTGTTGAGGGAGGGAGAGACTGACTGTTGAGAGAGGGAGAGACTGTTGAGAGAGGGAGAGACTGGTGAGAGAGGGAGAGACAGTTACAGAGAGACTGGTGAGAGAGGGAGAGACAGTTACAGAGACTGGTGAGAGAGG
This sequence comes from Bombina bombina, assembly GCF_027579735.1. Taxonomy (NCBI): domain Eukaryota; kingdom Metazoa; phylum Chordata; class Amphibia; order Anura; family Bombinatoridae; genus Bombina; species Bombina bombina. The sequence continues at coordinate 633,246,621 of NC_069505.1, read as the reverse complement.
GAGAGACAGTTACAGAGAGACTGGTGAGAGAGGGAGAGACTGGTGAGAGAGGGAGAGACAGTTACAGAGAGACTGGTGAGAGAGGGAGAGACTGATGAGAGAGGGAGAGACAGTTACAGAGAGACTGGTGAGAGAGGGAGAGACTGGTGAGAGAGGGAGAGACATTTACAGAGAGACTGGTGAGAGAGGGAGAGACTGGTGAGAGAGGGAGAGGCTGGTGAGAGAGAGACAGTTACAGAGAGACTGGTGAGAGAGGGAGAGACAGTTACAGAGAGACTGGTGAGAGAGGGAGAGACTGGTGAGAGAGGGAGAGGCTGGTGAGAGACTGGTGAGAGAGGGAGAGCAAGCAGGAATGTGTGTGACTGCAAATATAAGCCTTATAGGTACATAAACACAAAGAGAGACACAAAGAGAGAGAGACACAAAGAGAGAGAGAGAGAGAGAGAGAGAGACACACACACACACACACCGGTACAGAGAGACACAATAGAGACAGATAGATGAATCAGACAGACATATATATAGAAAGATAGGACAGACAGCTAGATAGACAGATACAAAAACAGACAGACAGACAGATACAGACAAACAGATATAACAGTCAGACAGATACAGACAGACAGAGATAAACACAGTATTTAGAAGTAAGATAACTGGGAAACTAAGCCCCAGGGAATGTAAGATAGACGCAGTGTCATGTGAAAACCTTGCAGACCCCCTCAGGGTGGGATATAATCACGCACGTGCTGAGCAGGACGCACAAATACACACCTGGGCAGCTATGTGTGTGTGCAGCGTACGTGTGTTTTTGTCACACTGCAGTAACGACTCAGGGTGTGATGGGTATTTGGGGACAGATTGTCCACAGGTGTCCCACCCAAGATTAGGAATCCAAAAGACTCACCCAAAATGTGCACACCTCCTGCACATCACACACACACACACACACCTCCTGCACATCACACACACACACCTCCTGCACATCACACACACACACACCTCCTGCACATCACACACACACACACCTCCTGCACATCACACACACACACACACCTCCTGCACATCACACACACACACACCTCCTGCACATCACACACACACACACCTCCTGCACATCACACACACACACACCTCCTGCACATCACACACACACACACCACCTGCACATCACACACACACACACCACCTGCACATCACACACATACACACCACCTGCACATCACACACACACACCACCTGCACATCACACACACCTCCTGCACATCACACACATACACACCACCTGCACATCACACACATACACACCACCTGCACATCACACACACACACACACACACCACCTGCACATCACACACACACACACACCACCTGCACATCACACACACCTCCTGCACATCACACACACACACACACACACACACACACACACACACACCACCTGCACATCACACACCACCTGCACATCACACACCACCTGCACATCACACACCTCCTGCACATCACACACACACACACACCTCCTGCACATCACACACACACACCTCCTGCACATCACACACACACACCTCCTGCACATCACACACACACCTCCTGCACATCACACACACACACCTCCTGCACATCACACACACACACACACCTCCTGCACATCACACACACACACACCTCCTGCACATCACACACACACACACCTCCTGCACATCACACACACACACACACACCACCTGCACATCACACACACACACACACCACCTGCACATCACACACATACACACCACCTGCACATCACACACACACACACACACACCACCTGCACATCACACACATACACACCACCTGCACATCACACACACACACACACCACCTGCACATCACACACACACACCACCTGCACATCACACACACACACACACCACCTGCACATCACACACACCTCCTGCACATCACACACACACACACACCTCCTGCACATCACACACACACACACCACCTGCACATCACACACCACCTGCACATCACACACCACCTGCACATCACACACCACCTGCACATCACACACCTCCTGCACATCACACACATACACACCACCTGCACATCACACACACATACACACCACCTGCACATCACACACACACACACACACACCACCTGCACATCACACACACACACCACCTGCACATCACACACACACACCACCTGCACATCACACACACCTCCTGCACATCACACACACACACACCTCCTGCACATCACACACACACACACACACACCACCTGCACATCACACACCACCTGCACATCACACACCACCTGCACATCACACACACACACCTCCTGCACATCACACACACACCTCCTGCACATCACACACACACACACACCTCCTGCACATCACACACACACACCTCCTGCACATCACACACACACACACCTCCTGCACATCACACACACACACACACCTCCTGCACATCACACACACACACACCTCCTGCACATCACACACACACACACACACCTCCTGCACATCACACACACACACCTCCTGCACATCACACACACACACATCTCCTGCACATCACACACACACACACCACCTGCACATCACACACACACACACACCACCTGCACATCACACACATACACACCACCTGCACATCACACACACACACCACCTGCACATCACACACACACACACACACCACCTGCACATCACACACACACACACCACCTGCACATCACACACACCTCCTGCACATCACACACACACACACCTCCTGCACATCACACACACACACACACACACCTCCTGCACATCACACACACACACACACACCACCTGCACATCACACACCACCTGCACATCACACACCACCTGCACATCACACACCACCTGCACATCACACACCTCCTGCACATCACACACACACCTCCTGCACATCACACACACACACCTCCTGCACATCACACACACACACCTCCTGCACATCACACACACACCTCCTGCACATCACACACACACCTCCTGCACATCACACACACACCTCCTGCACATCACACACACACCTCCTGCACATCACACACACACCACCTGCACATCACACACACACACCACCTGCACATCACACACACACACACACACACACCACCTGCACATCACACACACACACACACACACCACCTGCACATCACACACACACACCACCTGCACATCACACACACACCACCTGCACATCACACACACACACACACCACCTGCACATCACACACACACACACACCACCTGCACATCACACACACACACACCACCTGCACATCACACACACCTCCTGCACATCACACACACCTCCTGCACAACAAACACACACCTCCTGCACATCACACACACACTTCCTGCACATCACACACACACACCTCCTGTACATCACACACACCCCTCCTGTACAACACACACACACTTCCTTCACATCACACACACCTCCTGCACATCACACACACCCCTCCTGTACAACACACACACACTTCCTTCACATCACACACACACACCACCTGCACAACACACACACACACACCTCCTGCACAACACACAAACACACACCTCCTGCACATCACACAACAGCACAAAACCACAACACACACCTCCTGCATATCACACAATTCCACAACACAAACACTGCCTGTCTCAAAAACTCACAACTCTGCACCCCAGTCTCATGTGACACACACAGGCAGTGACACACACTACAGGCAGTGACACACACTACAGGCAGTGACACACACTACAGGCAGTGGCACACACACCAGCAGTGGCACACACACCGGCAGTGACACACACACAGGCAGTGACACACACACAGGCAGTGACACACACACAGGCAGTGACACACACACACTACAGGCAGTGACACACACTTCAGGCCGTGATACACACTTCAGGCCGTGATACACACTTCAGGCCGTGATACACACTTCAGGCCGTGACACACACTTCAGGCCGTGACACACACTTCAGGCCGTGACACACACTTCAGGCCGTGACACACACACAGGCAGTGACACACACTTCAGGCAGTGACACACACTTCAGGCAGTGACACACACAGACAGTGACAAACACACCGGCAGTGACACACACACAGACAGTGACAAACACACCGGCAGTGACACACACACAGGCAGTGACACACACTTCAGGCCGTGACACACACTTCAGGCCGTGACACACACACAGACAGTGACACACACTTCAGGCAGTGACACACACACAGACAGTGACAAACACACCGGCAGTGACACACACACACACACAGACAGTAACACACACACAGACAGTGACACACACACAGACAGTGACACACACACAGACAGTGACACACACAGGCAGTGACACACACACAGTTACAAACACACAGACAGTGACATACACACAGACAGTGACATACACACAGACAGTGACATACACACAGACAGTGACACACACACAGGCAGTGACAAACACACACAGGCAGTGACACACACACAGACAGTGACACACACACAGACAGTGACACACACACAGACAGTGACACACACACAGACAGTGACACACAGACAGTGACACACAGACAGTGACACACACACAGGCAGTGACACACACACAGACAGTGACATACACACATAGACAGTGACACACACACAGACAGTGACACACACACACAGTCAGTGACACACACAGACAGTGACATACACACAGACAGTGACACACAAAGCATAAATAATGTGCTGCATCTCAGATACCAATTTGTAGCGTTTTCTGCGACACTAAGTGCTGATTCTTATTTAAAGGGACACTCAAGTTAAAATTAAACTTTGATGATTCAGATAGAGCAGCAATTTTTAACAACTTTCCAATTTACTTCCATTAACAAAATGTGCACAGTCTTTTTATATTTACACTTTTGAGTTACCAGCTACTACTGAGCATGTGCAAGAATTCACAGAATATATACGAATATGCATTTGTGATTGGCTGATGGCTGTCACATGGTATGTATATGCATCTGTGATTGGCTGATGGCTGTCACATGGTATGTATATGCATCTGTGATTGGCTGATGGCTGTCACATGGTATGTATATGCATCTGTGATTGGCTGATGGCTGTCACATGGTATGTATATGCATCTGTGATTGGCTGATGGCTGTCACATGGTATGTATATGCATCTGTGATTGGCTGATGGCTGTCACATGATACAGGGGGAGTGGAAATAGACATAACTGAAATTTGTCACACAAAAATCTACTAATGTGAATTCAGACTAAGAGCTATTTGTTGTCTTTTTATCATACAAATCTGCTGTATTTACTGGTTCTGACACTTTACAACCACTTGGCTTCAGAGTGAAGCTTGTCTTACAACTCATCTACCCACTAACTCAGGCACAACGCGGTCGGTCCCTGGGTCAAAAAGAAACGATGCGGTTTCTGTACGTCTGAGACCACTTTGGCTTTAAACTGAAACAACTCTGCTTTATTTAGACAAATACAAATGTGATTAAATACTATAAAAATAAATCTTCACTGTCTGAAACATCAAAACACAATGCACCGTGCAACAGATTTTCATGTTCCAATATGCTCCCGAGGGCCCGCTTTAGTCTCCCTACAGTGTCTGTCATGGGACTCGCGGTGCAATACAGGGGGGGGGACTGAAAGCTAAACGCTACCAAACTACAGATTGTAACAATATTGTTTAAAATACTGCAGACTGTAGCAATTTTATGTTACTAATTACAAGATCAGACTCAACACCGTGATTGGAGGAAGCCGGATTCCTCATTTTAGACCCAGGAAGAGGCTTTGCGACGGGTGGAGGAAGCTGGAGCGGCTGTGAAGATTAAAAGGTAAGGGTTTTTTTTCTCAACAGGAGTGAAATGTAAATGTTGATGAATTAAAGTGCCCCTGTTTTTAATTAAATTTTTAAAAACCGGGCACTTTAGCATCAAAATTGACATTCACTTTAAATGTCCCATTAAAACAGGGCTCGACAAACCCAGGAACCAGGAACTACTGGCTTCTAGCATTGTACCCCTGGCTCCTCTATATATATCTGTATACAAATACCACTGCCTGCCCCTAAATACTCCTACTGGCTCCTAAATATTAAACAGATTTATCGACCCCTGCATTAAAATATAGAAATTTATACAATATGGAAAATTTTGCCAGATGGGTGTCATTCATAAAGAAGCTGGGTGGTGGTCAGTGCAATACTTTCTAATATTATCACATTTTCTGCTAACCAAAGCACAAATTAATAGCATAATTTAACATAAAAGTATTTAATAATTTGCGCAATAAACATTTTATATATCTATCTATATATATATATATATATATATATATATATATATATATATATATACATACATATACACTCACACATACATACATACATATACACTCACACATACATACATACATATACACTCACACATACATACATACATATACACTCACACATACATACATACATATACACTCACACATACATACATACATATACACTCACACATACATACATACATATACACTCACACATACATACATACATATACACTCACACATACATACATACATATACACTCACACATACATATACACTCACACATACATACATACATATACACTCACACATACATACATACATATACACTCACACATACATACATATACACTCACACATACATATACACTCACACATACATACATACATACATATACACTCACACATACATACATACATATACACTCACACATACATACATACATATACACTCACACATACATATACACTCACACATACATATACACTCACACATACATACATATACACTCACACATACATACATACATATACACTCACACATACATACATACATATACACTCACACATACATACATACATATACACTCACACATACATACATACATATACACTCACACATACATACATACATATACACTCACACATACATACATACATATACACTCACACATACAT